>NW_020955432.1:314790-497559 GCF_003031625.1 Empidonax traillii
TGCCTGATGTCATCAAGACCACCAGGACCCCCAAATCGTACTGTGCAAGGGGGGCTGTGCTCTGTTGCTGCTGCTGAAGGGCTCCCTGTGGCCCTGGGGCCACAGGCAGAGTGAGGCAGGTTCATCCCAGGGCTGCGAGGGGGGGAGGACCAGAAGGAGGTACCCTGCAAGCCCTGGACCTCTCCTGGCTGGTGATTGAGTGAGGGCTGGATTAAGAGGCAGCAGAGGAGTCAGAGAGGGCATGATGGAGCTGGGGCATGAACCCTGAGCTCTGTGTATTACCAACACATGCCACCCACTGCCTGAGGTGCTGCCCTGCCATCCTCACAGCCACCTTTTTAGGTTGCCATAGCTGGGGGCAGTCCCTGCCAGGATTGTCACTTTGCTGAAGCAGTTTCAGATGAAGGATCTGTCAGCGTGCAAGGCTACCTGGCAGCAGAGTGGCCATATGCTCTTCTAGCAGCTACTGCTGCCTGAGAAGGGAGAACGGGGAATGTAACTGCCTCAAAAATGCAGTGGGTAGAGGGGGGTGGTGAGTCTTGTGGCAGTGCGAGCAGTGGTAGATTTCTGTAGGAGTCTGTGAAATGTCTGCCTGCCCCATCTGCATGGCTGCTGATGGGACTCGGTGTTGGAGGAGCCTCTGTCCTCTCCTCCCAGACTCGGGAAGGTTCTGCTCGCCCACTCCTGATGTCCTCACTCAGGATCCTACTGCCCCATATGTGCCTTATCCACCACTTCAGTGCTAAGATGGTCTCCAGTTCATTTGAGTCTTTCTTTATATCTAAACTTTGTTCTCCCAGGGGCACAAATACTACCAGCATGCTTGGCATTAAGTTATCTGAAAACTCCAAAAGAATACCAATCAACCGGTTTTGCTTTTTCTTGTGCTCTGAGGGAAACCAGGGTCCTGTCCTGGAGGAGAACTCAGGCTCATCCGGGATCTAAGTTACACAGAAATATGTGAGAATCAGTCCATGGGAGGGGAGCAGGCACTCTAACCCAAGGAACAGTGCTGGATGGACTTGACACTCGTTCCCCTCCAAAGCTCAACCTAACTCTGGAATTTGGGAGATGAACCACAACTTGCACTGCAGCCAGCCTATCCCAGCTGCCTCTCACTCAGCTTCTCCACACCTGTTCCTCCAGTCTTGCTTTTATCCCCAGTACACTCTGGGCAACAGTTATTTGGAAGCAAAATGTTAACAAACACTGGGGAAATATTTTCCTTTTTGGGAGTTAAATAAGCCCATGAACTTCATTCTTGGGTCTTCGCTGACTCCTGACCTTGAGTGAGCTGTGGAGCCCCAGCCCTGCCTGGTGAGACCCCAAAAGAGCCTGGAACTGGCAGGGTAGGAGTGAAAAGAGGGTGCCCCCCACCAATGCCTTCAGCATCTTCCCAGCTCCCCTGACACATCCCTGTTCTACGTCGGTCACGGGGCATTCCTTACCTGTGTGGACCACAGTGACATTTCTTGGCTTCTCACAGGAGGCTCTTGGGAGTTGTACTGCTGTGTTTGTGACCTGTGTTGACATGTGGGGGGTGGTGGGCAGCTTCATCCCATCACACCAAAGCTGCCAAAAGTCTGTCCAACCCTTGAGCAGAGGAACGTTTCTTCCTGGGTGTCATCATCCACAGCTGCAAGTGCCAGTGCCACCTTCTCTGCAGGGCTTGAGTCCTGCCATCCTGACACCTGCACCAGTGGGTCCCCAGAGCATTCCCTGAATGGAGGCTTGTGTGGCAAGGCTAGAGGATGGCACCTGTCCTTTGGCCCTTGGGGTGGGCCCAGAGCACTACAGGAGGCTCAGTGAGGGCTGATCCCATCACAACCATGCCTGCCCAGTTCCCTGCCCTGTCCTGTGACCTGAGGGCCTGTCTGGCTCCAGCCCTGACCTACTACCCTGCCTGGGTTTGCTGGGTGGGCACTGGGCTATGCCTGACCCTGTTTACCAGCACAACACCTGGTTGATCCTGGCCCTGGCTCCCTGACTCACCTACCCGGTTTGGCTTTGGACCTCTGTCATCACCAGTGACTTACCTGACCATAGAATCATAGAGTCATGGAATCATTGAGGTTGGAAAAGACCTCTGAGATCACTGAGTCCAACCATCAACCCAGCACCAACACCATCTTCACCACTAAACCATGCCTCAAGTGCCACATCCACTGGGTTTTGGAACAATTTCAGGAATGGTAAATCCACCACTGCCCTGGGCAGCTGTTTCAGTGCCTGACCACCCTTTCAGTGAAGTATTATTTTCCCTAATATCTGATATAAACCTCCCCTGGCACAACTTGAGGCTGTTTCATCTTGTGATGGTGACTCTGGGTTGAATCTGCCTGCCCTACTCCCCTGCCCAGATAACCTGGGACAGACCCCACTGACAAGCCCCTTCCCCACCAACCATATCTCCCTGCCCTTGCTGTACCCCAGCTGGCATTACCACACTGAAAAGGGTATTTTCCTTTGACCTGTAGTGCAGAATGAATAGAGCAGTGAGCCAAAACCTTGCTCTATACATACCAGATGAACAAAATATGTCTTGGAGCACCTTGGCTGGGAATTCCTGCTCTGCTTCTGGCTGGATTTGCAGCCTGGGGAAGGCATGCTTGGGCTAGCATGGCCATCCCTTGCACCTCCCTATCAAAGACTGGGGACAGGGAAGCACACAGTGACCTCCTCCATCCATGCACAACAGCCAACACTGTCCTAGACTGTGGGCTCAAGGCACTGTACGTGCTTCCCATCCCTGGAAGTGTTCAAGGCCAGCATGGATGGGACTTGGAGCAATCTGATCTAGTAGAAGGTGTCCCTGCCCATGGCAGGGGTTAGAATGAAATGAGCTTTAGGGTCTCTCCCAACCCAAACCATTAAGTGACTCTGTTTCTATGATACACTTGCTGTGGAAAGAGCAGGTACCACTCCGAGGAGTGGAATTAGGAATACCTGTGTTAGAAGTATTGAGGAAAGGAACTTAAAAGCTCAAGGCTCTGGTGCCAGAAGAGTCTGTGGCCAGCAGAGGATGCCTGGGGAGGTGTTGGGAACACAATAAACCAAACCTCCTTCTTCAGCTGACATATGGAGGTGGCACTGCTTGTCCAGAGACTGCTAAGACTATGTGCAGATCACCATCTTGCATGTTTGACTGTCCCCATTCTGAATTCCTTTATTCTCCACAGTTCTCTCTCACATTTGTATGGATAGATCCTACCCTTTCGCATGTTTTAAACCCTCCATGTGGCATTATCTCTGCAGAATTAGGTCCTGTGCTGTGACACAACTAGTGCTGCCTTGTGCCCCTATCCCCTCAACTCCTCATCTGTGCCCCAAGGACCCCACAGGAGCAGGTCCCAGCCACCAACAGCCTGTGACTTTTCTAAGGAGACAGTTCCCTTCCATTATTCTTTTCCCAGAACAAAGCCTTTGTGTCACTGGATCTGTGAAGATACACAAAAGCATGGGATGGTCCATGGTCTGGTTTGTGCCCACACCTGGGAAACACAGGATGGCTTCCCATGGGAGGTGCCGGGATCATGCCCAGCCCTTCCCAGCCCACCTCCCTGTGCCCCCAGCCCTTTTTCTCCCAATCTGCTCCCACTTTTTCTCTGGGAAGTCCAGGCCTGGATTATACTGCAGCTGACTGGGCAAACCCCTTCCGAATTGGCTGAAGTGAAGTGAGCTATGTGTGACAGGAACCTGGACTGAGGAACAGCTCCATCCTCTCCACAGCCAATTTACAGCTTGTCAGAGCCATTTCCAGTTGTCTTCCTGCGGCAGTCACCTCGTCCTGCAATATGATAGCGGCCAAAAAAATGACGAATAATGAAATTGGGTTTCTCCATTAACTCCTTGTCTCAGGCACGTGCTCACATGCAGAGCACAGGGATCCCGTGTGACTCCACAGGCAACGGCTGCAGCAGGAGCAGCTCCGGGGATGTGATGGGACGTGAATCACCAGTCAGACAGACCCAGGCAGAGAACTGCCAGGGAGCACATGGCTGGATAAACAGAGGTGCAGGAGCTGAGCAGAGGGTGGAAAAGCATTAAAAAGCCTTTCATGGTTCAGCTGTAGTGCAATAAATAAGAGTCTACTGAGCACAGAGAGTACATCTCCATCTGCAGGAGCCGAGGAAGGCACTGTGGGTAGCACCTGTACGAGGGGACTATGTGGTCTCTGATTAATCCAACCAAAAAGTCCTCTGCACTGCCAAAGCAGGTGGCACTGAACTGTGAGCTCAGGTGGGCAGGGAAAGGCAGGAGCTCAGCTCTTCACAGCCAGAGATTCTGCTACTGTTCTTCCACTTCTGAGATTTTGGTTCTTAAAATTGAGCCTTTTCACTGAGAATCATAAAATGGATATTTCCAGGCTGAGAACAATTCAGATCACACAAAGTTTTTAATTTCTTTTTTATACTTTTCCCAGGGATTAGAGAAACTGACCATTTTTAGTGAAAATATTACAAATATTTTCCAAATCTGTTGTGAAAACAGGATAACTGTCACACTCATAATGAGGGATGAGGAACCTGACAAAGAGAAGTTCCCTGTTCCACAGCACGTTAGTCACCCTTTGAGTGGAAAAAAGGGATGTACACAGGTGTAAGGGCAAACAGAGAAATAAATCTATAGAATCAGAGCACTTCATGAATGGACAGGTAAGGAAGGGGAGAAATAGGGTGGAATTTGGGCAAAATTTACGAAAAAATCTTCACTGAGGAAACAACAATTACACTCAACATTAATTTTACTTTCAAGCCTTTAATTTTCACCATTGTTGTCATTTTGATACTGGTCCAGCATACACATCACATCCAAAGCCACAGCACCGTGTGTACAACCACCACTGATATATTCTAACAAAATTTTTCCGTAGTGAAATGTTTTGACACTTTGAATAAGACGGGAAGACAAGCACACAGCATGCTAATGAGGGGACCAGCAGCTTTCAATATATTCTATAATGATTTTCAACTAACACGAAGCTATTGTGTCAAAGTATTTCATTAAAACACAAAGAAATACTTTGATCCGGAAAATAAGATGTTTCAATCAACACTAAGTAAAAGCTGTTCAGAATGTTGTAAAACAAATACAATAATGGGAATAAACTAATGGAAGAGCTAGAATCATCTGCCCCACTGTGTGCCTGGTGCATATTGCACAGGGCTGAAGGGTGATAGAAATGTAAACAAATATGATTTGTGTCCATGGGAAAGCGATGGAATGAGTATTTTATTTTAAATTTTGAGCATTTTATTTCAAAACAAACTTGCACTTTTGTTTTCCAAATCATATTTATTCTGGAAATGCTCTTTTGATGGGACAGTTTTTTCCCCTTAGCTAGGATTGGTGCAGGTTTCAAAATGTGACCGTTTCTTATTATATGCAGTTTCCAAGTCTCAACCACTGGTAGGTACACCTGGATGCCATCCCCCTTGCTATCCTTTCCTCTCCCTTGCCTGCTGGTGGTCAGAGGAGTCAGGGATGTCCCTTCCTGCCAGCATTGCTGTGACAATGTTGTGACACCATGTCCTGGGCATGTGCCCATGACTGTGACCAGCTGCCACCACCTTGCTTGCCACTGTCCCAGAGAGGCTGAAGGTGGGAGTCCCTTCCCTACCTCGAGGCACCCACTCTTTGCAAGGGTGGCAGAAACACAGAGATGGAACAGGTGCTGTCCCAGCACCGGAGCTGGAGCTGTTGGGAGCACTGGGATTCTCCATGGGCCCATGGCAAGAGGTGGTGGAAAAAGATGGTCTTTCAGGTCCCTTCCAACCCAAACCATTCTGGAATTCTGGGATTCCCAGGACGCAGGGTCACAGCACCACTGAGTACTTGTTTGCCCAGAAGCTGCAGCTCTGTCACTCTCCCCATCCCAAGCACTGGCAGAAGAGATGCCTTGCTGGTGCACTCTGCACTACACTGTCCCCAGGGCTGTCCTGCCAGGGTTTTCCTGGCCAGGAGGCAAGCCTGGCATTTTTTATTCCACTGGGTTTTCCACCTATATGCTAAGCAGGTGATCCTGGCAGGTAGACAGAGGCCATCCATCCTCGTGCAGCTGGAATCCATCCATTTCTTTCTCCTGCTTTTCAGGGTTGTGCCAGAACTTGCTAGTAGCACCTGGAGCTGAGAAAGTGGTGAGATGTTACGAACCTTTGAGGGTTCAGCACTGATGTCCAGATCATGTGCACGGGGAGGAAGTGCTGCACCTCCTGGACATTTGCCCTTTCAGCCCCTCCCCTGCTCTCCACAGGGTGGATGCCAGGCTGATGGAATTACCTCTGCATCCCCTCTCTCCCAAGGATCTTGGCAGGCAGCTGCACCCAGAGATGCCAGACCAGAGCACCCTTCACCACCCACCTCCACTTGGCACAGGGCAGGGAGCTCCTGCAGAGGCAGGTGAGGGCACGGTATTTGAAGAGATGTTAAAATAATGACGTGTCCATTTCCACCTTGGCAAATATGTCTGTGGAGTCCATGTCACACTGCACAGGTGCCTGCACCATGAAGGGCAGGAGAAATTGTCCTGCCCATGGAATAACTCCTGCAGGATCATCCCTGGCTCCGTTTGAAGCAGATGGAGACAGAAGGGCTGCAGCAGGCAAGCTCCGGGTACACAGTCAAGCCAAAGCAACTGCATCCCAGCTGGGTGACCTCAGCTCCAGGAAAGTCCTGGTGCCCCCTTGGTGCCCTTGGAGGACGGAGAAGACCCCGAACCATGCCTGAAGCACCATGGATGGAGCCTACTTGGGTGCCCCAGTGCAAAGCACTGTTTGACTCAGCTGCTCCCTAAGTCACTCCTGTCTCACTGCTCACCTGGAGGCCCCCACACCCCAGTGGCACCTCTGCAAACATCAGTGGGCTCTGGGCCTGGCTCTGCTTCTCCGTGAGGAGCTCAGGAGGGACTCTGGGCTGTGATGGAGCTCCTGCCATTCATGCACCCAGTCTTGCCCAGGTAGCAGCAACCTCCAGGAAATGGACAGATTATCAGTAAAGGAGAATAAGTGGCTGACAGGGAAATGTACATCTGTCACTAACAACGGCAGGATAATTTAGAAAAATCTCTATTTCATCATTTCACGTTATTCTCTCATTTGTGTCAATGCTTTGAACACAGAATGTGCATTTCATAGAGCAATGGGATCATGGAAGGTTTGGGTTGGAAGCTCATTTCATTCCATCTCCCTGCCATGGGTACAGATACCTTCCATTAGACAAGTTGCTCCAAGCTCCATCCAACCTGGCCCTGGACACTCCAGATTTAAGGGTGTCTGTGCATTTTAAAGATTCCAAATGAAGGATTTGGTATAAAGGGGAGTGCCAGTCTTATCATAATGCGTGCCTGGGCTGGAGTGTCCATGCTGTGAGCCTGTCCCACATGTCCCTGGCCACAGGCAGGTCTGTCCCTCTGCAGCTCAGGAAAAGACAATGTCCACGAATCACCCTGTGGTGGCCCCGGCAGGACTGGGAGCTGAGCTTGTTCTCACCTGCTTCCAATACCTGTCACATGTGCTGGAGACTCATTGGCTTCTCCTCCCGAAACCACCCTTAGCAACCAGTCCTCAGGTTCACAGTCAATGTTCGGTGTCTTCAGCTCAGGAGCTTCACAACACAGACCTGGTTTCTGGATATAACTTGCCCCTGGATTTCATTTATTTCCATTTATTTACTTTTCACGCTTGTTGAACCTTCACGAATTTCTCTTTCAAGCAGTTTTCTGGTCTCACTCTATTCCTGTTCATTCATGGCACCTTCAGCATCCTGTTCAAGGGGTACCACAGCTCTGCCCCCACCCTCAGCCCAGCACCTCTCCTTGGGTTTGCCTTGTTGCTCTTGGGTCCAGAATCTGCAGTTGAAAGGGCAGTAGTGAAATCCCGTGACCTGGGGCACAAGTCAGCCCTGGACACTGAGACAGCACAGTTTTCCCTGCCTCCTACCATTACCTTTTTATTCCATCTCCAAAACATGCTCTGTGTGCTTTTTGTGTCTGAAAAATACCCAAAAAAACCCCAAACAAAAACGTGGCATCTCCACGCTGCAGGGAGATAATTAGACTAATAATGATCTGTATTGTAAGTGATTTTAAAAACAAAGCACAGCCATTTCTATTTCTATTAGGCTTTTATAAAGCTTTTATAGGCTTTTATTAAGCTTATAGTTGGTTTTTTTAGATAATTAACTGTAGGCCCTTGTCTACAGGATGCTGATGCTGCACCTCTCAACCAACCATATGCCCCATCTTATCCCCAGCTCCTCCTGACAGGGGGTACCCCTGCATCCAGCTATCAAAATACTCAGGAACAACGCTCCTAAATTTCCCCCCACACTGGTACAAAGCTAATTACGCCGGGATAGTTCAGTGATCCCATGTGTTTGCTGCTTCCCAGCCCATGGAAATCTGACTTTTCTTGAGGGAACTCCAACCTGATGCTTACTTGGAAGCTGCATTTTTTCTCTCCAGCTTAAAGCTCTTTCTTTCCTCAGCTGCCTTTCCCCAAAGAATCCTGCAAAACAGAGAGGCAAAATCTATTTTATCTTTGTTTTAACTAGGAAAGGAATTTGGAGATGGGATTTGGAGATTTTAGAAAGGCCAGAATATGCTGAAGGATGAGAGTGGAGCAACTCTCAGGACTAACTGAAACTAACTAATTGGGTGTGACCATTGCGCACATGAAGGAGAAAAGGTCCCACTGTTAACTATGGAATACTTTGACCTTCCCAGTTAGAGAATGATTTTACAGCATTAGACATTAGACCCTTCAAAATAAGTGTACCTTTCAAAGAACAACAGAGTGGTTTGGGATGAAAAGGACTTTAAAACTCATCTCATTCCACCCTCAGCCACGGACAGGGACACCTTCCATTGGACGAGGTTGTTCAATGACACATCTCCTACTGCCCCCATGTCAGGGCTCTGTGCTCCACCTGAGAAAAATAAGGCATTAAAGTCCATTTTATAAGAATATCTTCTATGAGGTAACTGGAAAAACTTAAAAGTAAATGTGTTGGGTATGACCTGCCAATCAAACGTCTCCTGAGATCAGCTGAATACAGATGAAGGGAAGCAGCATGATGGCAGAGACAAGCCTGGTATCAAGGCTGGTTTGCTGGGGTAGAGCACCCCCAAAATGGTCAGATCCCCGGCCCAGGGTGTGCACTGAGGCTGGTCCAGAACCTGACTCCATCGGGTACCCTGGCCATGCTGGGCAGTCAGTAGGCTGTGCTGGGCAGCCAGAATCTGGACAAACTAGAGATTTCTCCACTCTGAACTGGGCAAATCAAACTCCCCAGCCATAACCCAGCTGTAGCTGCCTGCCCACCTCTGCTTGGCTCCATAGATGACAGTTTCATCATTTCTGAACCTTCTGGTTTGAATTCAGTCAGGTTGTAAAAATATTCATTTTATCCCTAGCTCAGATGTAGAAACTGAATGTCACTTAGAAGCAAAAACCTGGAATTATTCTGTGAGAAAATGCTAAAAAGAGGTTCTGCAAACTTAAAAAAGAAAAAAAAAAAAAAAGAGCTGCCCCCAAAAACAAAACCACCAAACAAACAAAAACCACAAACAAACAAACCAAAACCCAAAAATTTCTCCAGTGAGGCTCTTTGCTTCTGAGAGCCCCAGTGCTGGCCATGGTCTGGTAGCAGGGTGGCTCTACTGGGAGAGTCGTGGTTCATTTCCCCCTATCTCCTTGTCATTATTTTCATGGAGTGAGAGCTTAGAAATACAAACTCTAAAGGTTTAGATAACAAAAAGCCAATACAACTGCCAATAATTCTTATTTTCAACCTCTCCAAATCTTTAATCCATTGGCTTGGCTTAAAAAAATTCTAATTTATCTCATTTTACTACTCAGTGAGGCTGAGTTTTTTCATGCTTAGGCTTTACCATGGACATTCTGTTTCCACCAGGGACTGGTGCCACAGGGTCTGGGTTTATCATGTCCCTGTCCAAAGCAGAACCAGGGACTGGGCTGGGTGAGAGCCACACTGCATGCTGACATGTCAACTCACCCTGAGACTCTGCACTCTGTGCTGCAAACACCAGTTCCTATATAGAAACCCCACTGGGCAGCATTGGGTTGGATATTCGGAAGAAATTCTTCCCTGTGATGGTGGTAAGCTCCTAGCATAGGTTGCCCAGAGAAGCTGTGGTTGTCCCATGCCTGGAAGGTTTCAAGGTCAGGCTGGACAGGGCTTGGAGGAATGTGACCTAGTGGAAGGTGTCCCTGCCCATGGCAGGGGGTGGAATGAGACGAGCTTTAAGGTCTCTCCAATCCAAACCTTTCTGTAATTCTATGATTTTCAGCCAGCACTGAGCAGCACAGGCTCCTGGTCCCAGGAGAAGACACGGGTCTCCAGGGGAGGGAAATATGCTGCCTGCATGTCCCTGGGTGCTGACACTGCCCTGGAGAGGTGTGCTGCCCGCTCCTCTGTGGCCCTGTCCTCAGGTCCGGGCCCCAGCGCTTCCATCTCCCATGGGATACCCATCACATTGCCGTCATTTCTGTGGTTGGCAACTTGCCATGTGCTCCAGTGGAGCCTTCCCCATTTCTATTTCTGGGTCACATCTTCCATCTCCCTTCTTATGAGATGGCATCTCTATTTTTTAATTGGATGCCCTTCTGCTTGGCTGGTTCGTGTATCTCACCTGCATCCTCCCCGGCAGGAATGTGGCTCGTTCCTGGGTGTTGGCATGCTGGGAGCTATTGCCGTGCCCACCACAGCTGAGAACAGGGTATAAAAATACTGGGTTTTGGGGAGGGTGTGTAGATTTTGGGTGCATAGTTTTAATTAGAAATTGACATTTCTAAGCCTTTGGCTGCCAAGCAACAAGCATCTAGAAACTGATCTCAGTTGTGATATGGAGGTACCTGTCATCCATCCTTCCTGCTGTGTTTACAGCCTCAGGGAGGGCCACCCCGCCATTCCTGCACAGGCACTCTCATCCATGGGGAAGTTAGCAGTGATGCTGGATGGGACCCAAGTGAGTGACCCAGGGTTCCACCGCCCCCAGCACTGCTGGAGCAGCAGGAACTCAATGTACAATGATGTGGGGGTGAAATGTGGGGTTAGAGCCAGTGGGATGCTCTGATCCCTGGCTGAAGGAACCAGGGGTCAAGCCCAGGAATTCTCACAGCCCAAGGACTTGGTCCCTGGTTCAGTGGGCAAAGAGGAGCTTGTGGGCTCCTGCAACTGCAGCCTGGAGCCCATATGGGAGCAGGAGTCAGGGAGCACAGGGAGCCTCACTGCCATACAGCATCCCCAGTCTCATCCCTACAGAAAAAGTCTCTTCCTCCTCATCTTCCCTTTCCAGAAGAGATTCATGCCTTGAATTAGCTGACTACTCACTGCACTCTTGGCAGAGCAATGTTCTGCCCTTCCCTGCTTGCAGCACCTCCCTCAAGCTCTGCAGCCAGGCTGGCAGCAGAGAAGAGCAGCAAGAGCCAGTCTCCAGGAGCAAACCCCTGCAAAGCTCTGGCATCTCAAGGCCATCCTGTAGGTCTCAGGCCCTGAGGGATACAGGACATTCTCCTCTGCCCTGCCCTGGTGCCTCTGGGCTCCCTGGCCCCGCTCTGGCATGGGAAGGGTTTGGAGCTCAGTGGTGAAGCTGGTGTCTGGTCTGATACTGTATGTCCAACAGTGGCTCATGGCAGACACTCCCAAGGAAGTCCTTATGCACCCTTAATGTTCCTCACCAAGAGGGTGTTTGGGCACTGAACAGGCTCCCCAGGGCAGTGGTCATGGCCCCCAAACTGCCAAAGCTCAAGGAGCCTTTGGACAATGCTCTTGGACACATGGTAGGATTGTTGGGGTGTCCTGTGCAGGGCCAGGAGTTGGACTCAATGATCCTTGTGGGTTCCTTTCAGCTCAGGATATTCTAGGATACTCACTCTGCAGTCCTGCTCCTGAGGCCAGGCCCCAGGTGGCAGTGCTTGGGCTGTAGCAGACCTGCAGTCCCTTGTTTGCTTCCTTCTCTGGTCTAATATGGCTGTAGATGCTCCTCTGTTCCTTAAGTGCATGATTTTTCTGAATCTTACTAAGCTCTTCCCTTCAGTTTTATCCCATTACTCCTCAGCCTTCCTCCCTGGCATCCTTGCAGGTAACTAGAGATGACTTTATTCTCCCAGCCCTCCCATGCTCATTGCTTGGCACATCGTGTATCAAACTGAATGTTTTATATGTGAGAGTCAGACTGTCTTGAGTCTACTTATCCTTTAGGGTATTTAGTACTTGCTGTGCCCTATTTTACATGTGCTCTGAGGAAGAGCACGGGACAGTTTTATTCCAAGATCTCACCAACTGCAGATGATGCATCTTGTCTATGTGGAACACATCTCTCCTCAGTTGTGCTGATGGTCCCCAAGAGAGCAGGAGACCCCTGATCTGGCTGTAGCTGGCCACGGAATAACGCCCTCATCTGTCCTCAGAGAGAACGTAGACTTCAAACTTCCAACAAAGCCACATTGCCTCAAATGATCCATCACCAGCTCAGGACGAATTTTGTGACAAAGGATAGCAGAGGCTGGTGTGATGGACCATTCCTTCACAGTGAAACAGGCTTTGTAGGAGTTGCCACTTCACAGCAAGGCAGGGGCAGAGGGAGACTGAGGTTTTAAGTACAAGGCTTCACTAACAGGCTGTTACTCACCAGCGTTTGACTTCTGAGAGATCTGTGGACAGAAGAACAAAGCAAACCAGGCCTGTCCTCTACTTGGTAGGTAGGAGAGGAAGGTCTGCACCCCCTGGGCATGCACCTCTCATCTCTTACAGCCCACCATGGATTTGATGGACTTTCACCCCTCAGTGGTCCCCAGAGGCATCTGCAGCACCCTGAGGGGTTGTAGGATCTCACTGGAAGAGCCACATCAGCTCAGAGCTTGATGAGCCTGGGGGATGCCAAGTGTTCAGGGCAGCTCCCCTGTCCTGCCCATCCATGTGGCTGAGAGCACTGCAGTCTGGACCCCAAGCATCTGCAATGTCCTCACCTGCATTCGTTTGCCTCCTCCTTATCCCTCCAGGTCCTGAGTCAGTCATGGTTGTTTGGGTCCCTGTAGACTCAGCAGCCCAAATATTGCTTTGTGCATGCTCAGCACTGTGTCCATCCCTCAGCATTGCCTCACTGCTTGCTCCTTCTCCTCCAACCTCCCTCTCCACACATTGTCCTATCCCTCCCCAGCCTTGCTTCCTGTGCAAAGCCAGACAGGTCATTTCACATGCCAGCAGTGAATGTTGGTCCCATTACGATGAAATGGTCAGTGGCATCTTTGACACACTTCAGAGACAGTAGCAATCCAGTGCCAGAGGACTTGTTCCTGCTTAACAGCAGAAAGCTGCAAGTGACACTCTCAGGCTGTCCCGTGGGCTGCAAAGCCATCACCAGCTAAACTCCCAGGATGATAAAACTCTAAAGAGAAGGGACTTATGTGACTAGGGCGGTCACACACTCTGAGTGCCCTCGTATCGTACAGTGCCATAGTACAAGTCCCCAACTCAAGCCAAATTAACTCAAAACAGTTCCTTCGGGATTTGTTTCTGCCTTCTTCTCCCTAAATGACCCTATTCTTCTCAACTAGTTGGCCTCCCACACAGCATCCTGCCACCGTCACAAGGGATGTAAGAGATCCTGACTTGTCAACCCTCTCACTCTTCTGTTCTTCCTTGCCACCTTGGTGGGACTCTTCTGGATCCCTCTGTTTCTCCTGGCAACACCATCACCTCCCTCCCATGGGAACAGACTCCTCAAACCCTTTCCCTGCCCGGCTCAGCCCTGCTCTCCCCCTAACCAGTGCCAGGGACCCTCAGGTTTACAGTACAAACATCTGTAAGCCTGGGGAAATCCCCTCAGACTGCTGTCCCATGTCCCAGGTCTTCTCCTCCTCTGCATCCACACTCACACTGTCCCTGCATTCTGTCCCACCTGCTCAGCAGAGTTCTGTTTCTCCCAACGGCTTCAAAGCTTTGCTTAGTCTTCATCTCTGATCTTTCTCCTTATCTCCACATATTCAGCCACACTTAGAAAGGCTTAGAAGGCTTCTCTGACGCCCTTCCCTGTTTTTCTACCTGCTTTTGTCATCTCTGTTCCCCTGCCTCTCCCTTCTCCTGCCAGATGCCCACAGCATCGTGTCCCCCAGCCCTCTCTGTTCCCCTTTCAAATGCTGTAGCTGGCTAATCTCCACCACCCACCAGTTCCAGCTGCTATCACTATGGTGACCCTCAGATCCACTGGGCTGTGCCAGACTTGTCTCTTTCTTCCAAAAAAACAGCCAGCCTGTCTGACATTCCCTGGTGAAGGGTCAGCCTTCAGCCCAATTTTAGCACGCTGAAAGCAGAGTTCCTTACCTCGTCCAAAGCTTTTCCCCATCCCTCCCACCCAGACCAGCCCTCCATTGCTCTGCACCACCTTGAGCTCAGCTTCCTCCTACCAGCTACGCCAGAGTCCCACATGTTCTCTACATCACTGCTTCCAGTTCAATCCTTTATATCAGTTCCTCAGGCTAAAATATTCACCTGGACTCAGGTATGCTGCCATTTGATTCCTGGTATGCTCTGTTCTCTGGCCTAGCAGCAGTAGCCATGTTTAACCATCGCTCATCATACCAGTTCTGGAAAGATTACTTCCCCTTTGCCTTGAATGTTTCACCTCTTCCTATGCCCCCTGACTCTCCCTCCTTCATCACCAGGAATGAGAACCATTTGTCTTCACTTGGAAAAGCCTCTATAGTTGCCTGCAGCTTTCCTGTAAGTGTCCAAGCCCCCTCTTGACTCCTGTACATGTCAGAAGTGAAGCTTTGAGGTCTTTTGCAGACAAACCTCCCCACTTGCCCTTCATTCATAAAGTCATAGAATTCCAGAATGGTTTGGGTGACCAGGGACCTTACGGATCATCCAGTTCCACCCCTTGCCATGGGCAGGGACACCTTCCACCAGCCCAGGCTGCTCCAAGACCCATCCAACCTGCCCTTGGACGCTTGCAGGGGTGGGGCAGCCACAGCTTCCCCAGGCAACCTATACCAGGGTCTCACCACCCTCACAGGGAAGAATTTCTTCCCAAATATTATAAAATAATTTCTTCCTAAATTTCCTCCTTAATTCCCAGTACCCCTCCTTATCTCACAATCTTTTTCCTCCACACAGGTTTTTCTAGGTTACTAACTGAAACCAGAACACGGAAGCATGTCAGCCTGCCAGGGCTGGTCTCCATTTCCCCAGCACTGCACCTGGCTCTGGGCGCCTTAGGACACCAAGGGACTTTTCTGAGGGGCACCCAAACACTCACAGTAAAATCAGCAGCAAATAACATCATATACAACTTTGTCTTCATGTTCTTTCAGTCCCTTGGGGCTGACATAAGGCTCGGGAGGGCTGTGGAATAGGTGGGATGATGGAGAAGGTATTGCCTCTCACAGCCAAAAGATTCAAGGTTGCTTGGTCCCACTGCTGAGATTCAGCCCCTCCATGCCGCTGGCAGAGATGGAATGTCCTGTCCCCCTGTGGCAGCCGGATGCCTTTAACCCAGCTAATCAGCCAACTCCTGCTCTCTTTGTCCCAGTGCCTCTGGACCCCAGGCTCCACCACTGACAAATAACCTGCCTAATTGCAATTTAAGAAGAAGAAACATTATGAAGCTGATAGACTTTCAGAGAGGGGGCTTGGAAGCGTGCAGAAAGCCTTCACTGCCCTGCAAAGGGATTTCAGGCAACCTTGGAAGTTGGGAGAGGAAAATGCTAGGGTTGAGAAAGACTTTGGAGGGTGCAGAGAGCACTGTGGAGCTCATTGTTCCTTTCTGCTGGGTCATTTCCCCTTAGGGATGAACTGAATGGTCAATTCTGTATTCAGGACTGGGAAGGCAGCTGCACTTTTGCTGAATCTGCTACAGGAAGGAAAAAAAAAATCTGTATATTTCCATTTTCCTAGGAGAGTGAAGCCTCTTCCCCAGGAAGCCAGCTCTCCATTTGCAAAAGCACCAGGGCAAAGGGGTGGGAAAATACCCATGATAGCTGCTCCCAGCATCTTGCTCACCCCTCAGCCCAGGCTCTTAATGCAAGTGCACGGCAGCTGCAGAGTTATTTTACAGAAACGGGCAGCCCTGGCTCTCTGATCACCTCACTTCCCTCGGGACAGCCCTGGTCAGGCATCCCAGAGCAACAAGGTCTGTGGATTCGCAATTACCTCTCAAACCACCGATACCTGGATCAATACCCAGATCTCCTGAAGCCAGGTTGGGAATCCCTGGCAGAGGGAAGTCCAAGAGCTCTTGCTCTCTCTCTCCTGCATGGAGCCGTCTGCTCGGTGTACCTGAAAGATCATCACCTGCCCTGCACACACCTTGAAGGGCATCCAAATAGAGAGGCTGTTGCTCTAGCCAGGATCCTCACCTCTCCCTGGGAGAGGGCTACAGGGTTGGCAGGCTGGGCACAGGGAATGCCTGCCATCCAGTCAGGAGCAAAGCACCCTGAGATCCAAGAACGTGTGAGGAGCAAGCATTGCTCTGCAGCCCAGTGCTCGCAAGGTCATCTCTAGCCCATGACAAGGTCATCTCTAGCCCATGACAAGGTCATCCTAGCCCAGGGAAAGGTCACTCCCAGCCCAGGGCAAGGTCACCCCCAGCCTGTGGGAAGGAAGACATATGCACCATAGTGACCAAAAGCCCTGAGCAGAAGAGGAGCAGCAAGTGAACAGTTGAGCCTAATTTGTGCAAGGTTGTAAATGAATTTCACTGTGGCAGATGGTCAGTGGATTATTTTCCAGAGGGTTAAGCAAGACCCAGATTAGGAAAAGCTGAGAAATTTTGATGTGGCGCGCAGGACGTTACCCTGGGGCTCAGGACACTGGGACCCCAATGCATTAGTGGGTTCGTGACTGTACAGGGGGGTGGAAGAGCCCTGTCTGAGCAAAGTTGGGAGGGTGCAAGGGCAGGTAGGGGGCCAAGCGTGCAGACTCTGTGCACCAGGTTGGCAACACCATCCAAAGGTGCCTCCCGAGCTTTCCATGTCCAGCTCCTGGCTGGAGTGCCTGGTGCCCCACGGCTGGGTCAGCCTTGACTTAGAGGAGCACATTTCAGTTCCTGGAGGGGGCCTTGCCCCTGCCCTGGGCCTGTGCGGGGCCGTGCCCACCAGCCGCAGTCCGCAGCCTTTGGCGACCCCGGCGGCATCCCTGGGTGCCGAGCTGGTGGTGCTGTGCCGGGCTGGGTGGGGAGGGGGTGCTGCGCCGGCCCCGCTCCGCTCCCTGCCCTGATTTCCTTGTGGAAATCCCAGAGTCTTCTCCAGATCCAGCTCTGGTTTTGGGGGCAGCCATCTCCCTCTTTCCTCTTCCCTCCTTCTGCTCTCCTTCCTCCTCCTCTCCCTCCCTCCTCTCCGCACTGTGCTCTCCGGGGGCTCTGGGTACCGCTGCAGCATCGCCAGCCCCCTCCATGCAGGCGGCTAGGGCGCGGGGCGGAAGGGGAGGGCTGCGGGGGCCAAGCTGAATGAATGGGCATCGCCTCGGTGCCGCTGGAGCCTCCGCATAGGGGCGAGGCGGCCGCACCGCGCTGCGGGCAGGGGGGCAGAGGGGCCGGCCAGCGGCCGGGGCCGGGGCCAGGGCCGGCCGGGCCGAGCCGAGCCGAGCCGAGCCGAGCCAGGCCCTCCGCCCAGCCTGCCGGGGCGCTGCGAGGAGCGGGCGCTGCCCCGCCGCGGGACCCCCACAGCCGGGCCAGGTGAGGAGGGGGCTGCGGCGGGGCCGGGGGCGGCCGCGCCGGGGGCGCCGGGAGCGGGGCGAGAGGCGCAGCCCTCGCCGGGGGGGCGGTGCGGAGCCGGCGCTGGGCGTGCGGGGATGGACGGTGCGGGGCGAAGGTACAGACGATGGGGAAATGGGTTGGACCGTGCGGGATGGAGGGATGGACGGTGCTGGGCGAAGGTCCGGACGGTGCTTGGAAGGGGCTTGGAAGGGACGGTGCGGGTTGGATGGCTGGACGGTGCGGGGAAGGGGTTGGCTGATGCAGGGCTGTGCTGGCTGGTGCGGGAACGGGCAACAAGGAGTTAAGTGGCTGCAGCCCAACCAGGCTCAGAGCGTGTGTGTGTGTGTGTGTGTGTCAGAGAGAGAGAGGGAGAGATCCCGCACCCCCGGGGGGCGTGGCCCATCCCACCCCACGCGTGTCCATGCGGGGCAGCGGGCGGCCGGGTGGCGGTGCGGGCTGCGGCGTGGCGGGGCCGCGACTGCGCAGGGGTGCGGGAGTCGCGGCAGAGCCCGGCCACGTCGCTGCCTCCCTGTTACTCACAACACATATATGTGCATGTGCGGGAACCCACGGCCCCGCGCGTGTAGGTGGGACCCGCTGCGGAGCCCGCGTGTGCGGCTGTGTCGGGTGCGGGACCCACCGTGCGCGGCCGGTGTCGGGTGCGGGGCTGAGCGTGGCCCCGTTTCCCCGTGCGTGCCCACCGCATCGAGCCTGTGCGGGGGAGCGGCCCCAGCCCGAGCGTGCGGGTGTGCGCGGCCCGCGCCTGCGTGTGCTCTGCTCTGGGGTGCGTGTGCCGCTTTGGATGTGCGTGTGTGCTGCTGGGGGCTGCATGGTGCATGCACGCGTGTGCTCCGGTAGGTGATGTTGTGTTACTTGTGGGTGTGCGCGCAGTGAGGGGGTGTGGGGGACCGGGGGCGTGTGCCAGGGAACACTTAGGGGTGTTGGAGGGAGCAGGCACGTGTGGGGAGGTGCGTGGGGTCTGTGAGCACACATGTGCCCAGGCTGCCTGCTCTCCCCGGGCCCCATCCTGGCTACACCCCCTGGCCATCTCCCGGCAACTGTCCCTATCGCATGAGCAGTCATTGGCAATGCGTATGGCCCTGGCCTAGGTTTGCCGTGCCCGGGATGTACCCTCCCCTTGTCCTGGGACGGGGATGCTTTGCAGTGTGTGGGCGGTGCCCGTGGGCAGACCTGCCAGACCCTCAGTCCATTGCCCAACTCTCACCCTTCTGCCTGACCCACAGTCCTCTTCGTGCTGAGGATCCCGTGTAAAGATGCTCTGGGTTTCCCAGAGCCATCAGGGCTGTGGGGAATGGAGCCAGCAGGGAATGGAACCGGTCTGCAGAGCAACTGTGCCTGGCAGGGCGAGCTCTCCGCGTGCCCCCCCAGTGCTCCTTTGCAACAAGGGCCTGGATCTGCCCTGGGGTGGTTGGGTCATTGCATTTGCATTAGACTTTTGGAGGGGCGGACGAATGTCCCCCCCACGTGCCAGTCCCCTCCAGGAGAGAGATGCCTCACAACAAAGTCTCCTATGGGCATGACGCACTTAGGAAGCTCCGATCTGAAATGAGGCCCAAGCCAAAGAGGGATTTAGAGCCTTGTTGCCATAATTTCCGTTGGAGTTTGGCACCACATGCCTTTGAGGATCATAGCCCTGGTGACCTTCCCGACACCATGCCCCCATCCTGGTGTGGGGCGAGCACCTGCAGCACCATGAGCAGCCACATTCATGCAGATGTGCAGGGCTGGCATTCCGCAGGACCTGGGCATCTCGGAGCACTTCCTGCAAAATGGACTCTCTGAGCCTCACAAATCCACCTCTGACTGCTTCTTCTCCAGGGAAGCCAAACACAGAGCCAGCTCAGGGGCTTCCTGCAGGAAGTTATCACCTGGTAGGAGCCACCAGTCCTGCTCTGGGACATGGGGCTGCTGCTTATGCCAGCAAGAAGATGGGGCTTTTCTAGCTGTGGACTTGGCAGATGTGGCTCTGATCTCTGCAGCAGCTCAGCTACCTCACTCCTCTCCATGTCCATGACGCATGGTACAGTTGGAAGCACGGCTGCAAGTGGTGAGGAACAGAGCAGCTCCAGAGAAACATGCCACTCTGCAGCAGGAGACTTCTGCACCTTCCTACACCCTTGTTCTGGGTGGAATTTCACCCTCGGAGAATCAACATCTGGCAAGCCAGAAAAAAATATAAATCGAATAACCATCAGTAGTAATTGGAGACCGGTTTGGAAATTGGTTTGCTACCTGCATGCCTCCCAGGCAAGTTTTCCCTGTTAACCATTGTGCATCTTTGCATGAAAAATGAGACTTTATTTCCAGCCTGGGTAGCGGCAGCGCGGCAGGACGGGGATGAACACGCTGTGTCCCCTCTAATCTGCCCACAATCAGGCCTCTCCCAGCACTGAGCTGCTGCTGCCGCCACAAAGATGGATAGCCCGGGATCCAGATGGCAGCTGCCTTCCTTGCTGCCTGCATCATCCCCTCACCATCCACAGAGGAGAGGAGCAGCCTGTGAGGATGTGTCCCTGGGAGGGCCCTGTGCCCCAACAGCCACCTGTGTCCCAGGTTTCACCGCCTGGCTCAGGCTGGAGCCGTCAGCTCATGCCGAGTGCCATCAGCCCCAGGCGAGGCTGTGCTGGGCTGCCAGAAGCTGGGCTGACTCCCATTTGCTTTTGGATGGGGTTCAAGGAGCTGATTTGGAGCTTGGCGGGGTTTTTCTTCTCACTGTTGTCCAGCCTGGATCTGGGGCTGAGCTGCAGCTGGCTGGGCTCCCTAACCAGGCACACCAGGGGCAGGAGGCAGAGGGTAGCCCCTTGCTGCAGCTCCACATCCCGGGGCAACACGTCTGGTCCCCTTGAGTACAGTGGGGTGACCTGGGTCACCCCAAGCAGGCTGAGCATTTCCCACCTCCAATGAGGAAGCTGTTGGAGAGGGGCCTCTGGTCAGACTCACTGAAAGGGAAGGGGCTGCAGGTGATCACAGGCCATCACTGCAGTGGTCTGAGTTGGTTTGGGCAGAGACACTGCTTGATTATTCTTCATTTTGGGGATGTTTTCAGTTTTATGCAGAGTAAATGGACGTGAAGGTTCTGCTTGGGTCTGGAAGGGAAGCACTTGGCTTGAGCTGCTGTTTGAGGTTCTGTGTGTTGCCAAAAGCTGGTTAAGTACGACAGACCTTTGCTGAAACAACACTCCTGGGATTTGCACCAACCTCCTGCAGCCTGGGCTTGGCATGTCCTGCTCTCCATGGCATAAATGTGACAGGGTTTTGCAGATGTCTGTGTTCCACACTTTGTGCCTGCTCACACGTCTAGTCTGGGAGGTCATTTGGGCTCCTCGGTGGGCTGTGACTTTGGCTACCCCAACCATGCAACTACCTACAGAGATTCCTGTGGGCTCTGTGTATCTGTGTATGACCTTGTGTTGTAGTTTTGGTCGTGCAAGAGAAGATCCTACTCCTTGCTGCAGAGACATTGCAGAGAGAAGGTTCCCACCAGGCTGAGCTCTCCCGTGCTCAGGCAGGCTCCCATGGACATCAGCCTTTCTCATGACTGGATAATGGGTCTCGTTTCCCTTGGTAGGTGACAACGGGGTGACAGCACCACAGCTCCAGCCATTCCCCTCCCTGCACAGACTGCAGTGGGGCTGGAGGACTGGAACCCTCTCCCCACCACTTCTCTCTCAGCTGTGCTGGGGTGTTTTCTTCACCCACACTGTCTCAGGGCCTTGGTAGAAGAGCAGGCACTAGAGATGGTCGCTGATTCCTCACTTTGGGTCTCTGGGATGGCCCAACTGATGGCCAGGGATCTGCAGGGAGCAGCTTCCCTTTCTGATGGGGCAGCTGAGGAGAACATATGGCAAGTGTCCCTGGGGTGTTTTAGGGCATCAGCTTGTGCCCTGAAGAGTTTCTGTTGCTGCTTCCTCTGGTGTGAGACCCCCGCTCTGTGCCTGGGGTCCCTATGAGGAGGACAGAGATGAGTTGGTTGTGTGTCAGCCTGATTTGGGTCAGACCAAAGTCCTTGGCTGCAGCTGCAGGGACCTTCGCAATTTGCTTTGGGAACGTCCTCAGGGTGCCAATGCTTTCCACCATCTTCTTGCCCCTATGCTCCCTTGCTCTGTCCCCTTCAGTGTCTCCAGGGCTTGCACAGCTCTTTCTCTGTTCCCATCAACCACAGTCCTCTCCCAACCCATCACTGTTCCCCAGGACTGAGACAGCCCTCCCATGTTCTCCTGTCCATCACCCTCAATTCTCCCATGATGGTGGTAGCTGTGCCTTCCCAGGAGGCTGCAGGGCCGGCACGGGGTGGGCAAGGGCCACTTCCTGCTGCTCCGTCAGCAGAGCAGCACCCCACAAGGTATTTATAGGCTCAGTAATGTTATTCCCCTGCCAAACTATTACGGAAATAGGCTCAGTGTGTGTCATAGGAAAGAGGATTTTAATGGCACAGTTTTCACTGCGGGAATGAAGCTGATGCTCCCTCACCATTTTCCTTGTCCAATTAATCCTTCCCATGTTAGAGAGGTATGAGGGGATGGCTGCTCTGGTGGTTCATTTGGGCAAGTCTTTGAGATGGCACCTCAGCCAGGTGCCCGGCATCTGTGGGACAGGGACCTGCTGCCCTGCTCCCACCTTCGGCTGACCCAAATTGTGGGGGGACAGTGCCTCTCACCCTGCAGGGAGCAGCCTGGGCCCCAGGGACCACCTTCTTCCTGGGGCAGAACTGCTGGGGCAGCGAGGGCTCAGGGCTGGTGTTAGAGCCAAGCAGGTATAGTTAGTAGACAAGATCCTTTATCCAGTGATTTTTGTGTTCTGAGCAGATTTTCTGAACAATCAGAAAAAGGGCTGGTTTGGCATTTTCTAAATACCCCCCCTCCCCTTTCTGTCTCAGCTGGGCACTGCTGCTTGTTAGGGAAGAGGTCAAAGTCCAGTGATGTGTTAGGAGGTGTTTCAACTGGCTGGAATGTGGACAGTTTCTCAGCTGTTGGCTCATAACCACTGGTACCATTCCTTACCTATCCCTGCTTGCTGTGGGGAAAAGCCTCTGGGGTGGGAAAAACGATTTCATGGCAGGCCAAGGTTTGGGTTGTGCTTTCTGGGCAGCATGCTGGATATGTGGAGGGCATGGATAGACAGACCCACTGCAGCACCATGGCTGTGTGTCCTCCCCCCGCTCAGCGAGGAGGGTGTTGCTGCCTGAGGGGGTGATGCTCCTGAGGCCATGGTGCTCACAGAAGGTGTGTGCCCTGCACAATGGGGCAGCAGGTCTGGCCAGGAGTGGAGCACCCAAGCACCCCATGAGCTCCTCAGTCCTTTCCTGGAGCTGGCAGGGCATGGCAGTCCTGTCCCCAGCACTCGGGTCTGCTTGTGTGCTGTGAGCAGAGGAGAGCAACCCTCCTGCTGCCCTGCAGGAGCAGTGGAGGCCAAGGTGATGGCTCAGAGCCGTGGTGAGCCAAGCCTTTCATGTGACCCTGTGTGACCTGGAGACAGGAAGCTGGTGTAGATGGGGGCTCCCTGGGTTCAGGAACCCAAGCAACGGTGCAAGACTTCAGAGCTGCAGGAGCAGCTGCAGTGGAGCTGCTGACCGTGTGGCCCCTGCCCCTCTAGTGTCTCCTCTCCTCTGCTTGGAGCTGTGAGGTGGGGATGGAAACCTTCCCCTCCCATCACTACCTGGCAACCTCCAGCACTGCCAACCTGGGGGTTAGAGAAACTCACTTCTGGGGCTCTGTGCCCACTGCCTCAGGGCGAGCCAACCTGGGGCTGGTGGCCAGGGGTCAGTGATTCCCCCCAGCCCCTGGCAGTGCTGCCAGCAAGTACAGCAGACAAGCCCTTGCAGAGACAGTTTGGAAACTGGGAACTGCTGAACTAGAGAAAAACGTCCTTCCCGCATAGCCCAGCCTCCACCAGTGCTGCTGCTGGGAAGCTGCAGGCTCATGGCCATGCCAGGGTGCTGGGCACTGGCAAAGGGATGGAGAGACTTGAGGTCCAGGGCAAGGAGTGCAACTGGGGCAAACAGCCCTGGGAGGGAAGTCATGAGTATCCCCCAGGACCCAACCCTCCTACCCATGGCTCTGCAGGCCTCCCTTTGCTCCCTGCCTTTTGGTGGAGGGTGCTGTGGATGGGACTGTGTGGCTCTGGGGGCACCATCCCTTCCCTGTGCCCCTCCTGCCAACACCTCCATGGCTTCCACCCCCGGCTGCCTGCCCAGCCCACTGCACCCCTCAGCCTTTCCACTCCCACTTATTTTCCCGACAGTTGTTCCTCTCTCTCTCTCCGGTGGCTGCTTATCCTGAGATCAATGCTGAACCTTCTCCTCCTCCTCCTTGCTGCACTGTCCCGTCCCTTAGGACAGACCATTCAGCCTGCTCCTCCTCCTCTTTTTCCACTTCATTAATGAGTCTCTTTGCACTAAGAATTTGTGATAGCTGCTGGGCTGTGGAGAGAAGCATGGAGGCCACCAGCCCAGCTCCTGGGGTTTGGGTTGCATGGCACTGAGTTTGGGATGCCGTGTGGGTTCCTTGGTGCTCACTGAGCTCCTGGCACAGCACAGGGTGCATGGGGTGAGAGGGAGGGGACAGGCAGAGGGTCTTTTGCCAGCGTGCAGTGGCAGAAGGCAGAGAAGGCAGTTTTGGGCAGCTCCCAGCTGCTCTGCCATGGTTCTGTCCCTTTTCTGCCCTGCATGGTGTTCCTCACCCTCTTCAGGGCTTCTTCTTAGGGATGGGCAAACCCTGGGGTGGCCACCCTGCTCTATCCCTGCAGCAACGTTCCACATGGCCAGTGATGCTCCTGCAAGGCCCATGTATCTCACAGGAGATTTCCAGTGGCCTTGGTGGTCTTCAGATGCTGTGGGCTGCATGTGGCAGGGAGTAGGTGTCCTGCGTAGCCACCTGCACCTCACCAGCCCAGTGTGTGCCCATTGGCAGCAGAAGGCTCTGTTCAGCGTCTACATTTAAGGAAACTGGACTTTCCAAACAGGTTTTGTGGGCATTGCTTTAATTTCCCAGTGTCTCAACACTCCCAAACCTGAGAAACTGAGATGGTTTCTCCTCTGCAGGGAGGGAGGCTCCTGTTGTCACTCTCTCACATACACACGCATCACACACACACACTCTCTTATTTCTCTTCCTTCCCACTTTCCTCCTCCAAATGACTTCAAACACTTTAGGAAAATGTTATTTTCTCTCAAAGTGTTGTCTTTCTGCCTTGCTCTCTTGAGCAACCTGATGGCTTTCCCTTAGTTCATCATGTGCAGGGGTAGGGATGTCCCTGAGGAAGGGGGAAGGTGCTTGAGTGGCTGTGCTGACAGTGCTGGGCTGTCCCGGGGGTAACACCAAACCTGCCTGTGCTTCTAGTGGGGCTCATCTGATCCCTCAGAGTTGCTCTGAAATGAATCACATAATCACAGAATGGTTTGTTTTGGAAGGGAAATTAACAACAGGGACCTTGAAGACCATCTTGTTCCACTGTCTGCCATGGGCAGGGACACCTTCCATTAGATCATGCCCCATCCAAGCTGGCCTTGAACACTTCCAGGGTTGAGGCAGCCACAGCTTGTCTGGGCAACCCATGCCAGTGCCTCACCACTGCCTTTACAGGGAAGAATTTCTTTGTAACATCCAATCCAATATAATAGAGCAAACCCCTCCTGCCAGGTGGTGCAGTGAGGACATAGCTCGACTGTGCTCTCCAGGGTGCCATAGGGGTCCTGTTCTCCAGGAGCATGTGCAAAGGTGCCCACAGCCTGACTTCTCTGGGCAAGACCTACTTCCCCTGTCCATGGCAGGCTCTGCCATTGGAGAACTCCGTGGGCAAGGAGGGACCCAGGACAGGCTGGAGGTGGGCTGGAGTGAACCTCTTTTGCTGGCTGTGGAAGGGACTGACTCACAGCCCTCTCCCATGCTGTCACAAGCAGATGGATAATTTGATCACCTAGCAACTGAAATAACGTAGGGGGATTAAACCATCATCCCCCTGGGTGGCAGGGGCCAGGCAGCCCCCAGCTGCTCCCCAATCCCTGGGCTTCCCTGGGATTGGGATCAGGGAACCTGCCAGCCACCTGGAGTGGGATCATGCCTGCCACCACCAGCACCCCAACAGCAGTGGCTCTGGGGTCATGGCTGAGCTGGGGTGCAGGGCAGGAGGGTATGCCCCAGGACCAGCTCCCAGGGACATCCAAGGGGCATCTTCAAGCATATACAGAGGGGCTGGGTCTCCAGCATCGTTTGGGCAGGCTGCTGACTGGAGCATCCAGAGTTCCTGCATGAGGAGAGGGGGGACTGTGCCAGGACCTGCAGAGCACAGTGAAGTTTCTGGGAGATGAACACAGAGAACTTTGGGTGGGATCCACCAACCCTTTGTCACCCTCTCCTCTGTGTCCCACTGTGGCACCAGCTCTGAGTGCCCTTGGCTCCTGCCCAGTCCCTTGCCTGACACTCTCCAACCCAGAGAACAACCCCAGCATCAGTGTGTTCATTCCAGTTGTCCCATCACGGGCAGGAGTAGTTTGCTCATGGCAGAGTCTGGGTGCTGCCTGAGATGGCAGTTACCTCCTGATGGCTCCAGCGACCTCCAGTGGCTCTTAGCACAGGGCTGATATCCATCCCCATTCCTGGAAGTGTTCAAGACCAGGTTGAAAGGAGTTTGGAGCAACCTGGTCTAGTGGAAGATGTCCCTGTCCATGGCAGGGAGTGGAACAAGATGGGCTTTAAGATCCCTTCCAACCTAAGCCATTCTGGAATTCTGGGATTCTACTATGACCTTGCAGGGCAGGTGATGGGGACCTTCCGGGGCAGGGGCTGAGCTGAGAAGGAAGGCAAGTGCTGAGCAGGGAGAGGGACACAGAGCTGTGAAGACGTTGTTGCTTTTGGGGTGCCCAGGGCACCCATTCACAGGAAGCTGGAGTTCCTGTCCTGCAGACCCCTCCATGGCTCCAGCATGGCTGCCTGTGGGAGGTGGTGAGTGAGGACAAGCCTGCCCTGGCCACCAAGCTCCAGTGTCTTGCAGGAGCACCCTGCTGGACCCAGTGTGCTGCTCTGGTGCTCAGACCTTGTCGGCAGCGTGGGATCACTCAGCCCTCAGGGAGCCCAGTATGAGCCAGTCCAGGTGCTGGAGGATGGGGTGAAGAGAGACCACCAATCCGTTGAACACTGACCCAGACTATGCAACTGGCAGCCTCCCAGAAGCAAATTTCCATCCAGGCTGTGCCAGACCATCCTGTCTGGGTGTGGAGATGTGGCTGCTGCTCCCCTCCTCCAGCCGCTGAGGCTGAAGGCTGTGGGGCCATCCCAGTACGAGGCCTGGGGGCGGGCTGGCTGCCAGCACTGCAGCTGCTGGGCCTAGAGAAGGGCTGTGTAAATAGGGCACCCCAACTCCCAGCTGCTCTTTGTGGGACAGAGCCGATATAATTAGAAGAGACGCCCTGTTCCGTGCCAAGGAAGCCTCTGTGCTGCCACGGCCCCGGGAGCCCAGCAGCCCTACTTTGGTGGCACTGCTTGTCCCAGCAAAGGTGAGCCACTCTCAGGCGGGGAGCCCTGACTGGTTGGCTCCCTCCCTCGCAGTGCTTGGTCTCCTTGCTAGATGACCGTGTCTCTTCTCCTCTGCTGTGTGGTTGGTGGCTTTGGGGGACCCTACAGGAGGAGAGGCTTGGGGAGGTGATGCTGGCAGGAGCTAAGCATGGATCACACTCCCGAGGAAGTCTTTATACACCCTTTTTATTCCTCACCCAGAGCATGGTCAGGCACTGGAACAGGCTGACCGGGGAAGTGGTCACAATCCCAAACCTGAGAGAGCTCAAGGAGCATTTGGACAACATTCTCAGGCACATTCTGTGGCATTCTGTCCTGTTCAGGGCCAGGAGTTGGACTCAATGATCCTTAGGGGTCCCTTCCCACTCAGGAGACTCTGTGGTTCTGTGGGAACTCCTGCTTAGGGGTTATGACATCAAAAACACCAAATCTAGCCATTTTTACCCCTCACAGCAGCCAGGAATGTGTTTGGCATCCACACTCCTTTCAGCCACTTCCAGTTCCTCCACAGGGATGGGCTCAGACCAAGCACCCACCTGTTCCATCAGGGTCCCTCTGCCAGGATCCCATCTTGGTCCAGGGTGGATCTGTGGGTACTCTGTGCAGTGTGTTCTCCATGAGCATCCCACAGGCAGATGCAGGAACAACCAAGGCTCTGTGGACAAAGACCCAGAGACAATTTCAGAGAAAGAGAAAAGTAATTTTAATTCCACAAATTCCTCTTTACGCTGATCTGCTGGTTTCCACTGGAGCTGGAAGGCTGTTGTAACATTCCTGGGAAGGGATGTTCATTTACCTCAGGCTCAGGGCTCAGGTCTTGGGGCTTTCTCCCAGGAGTAAGAAGGGCAGAAGGAAGAAGGGCAGCTGCTTTGTCATCCCCCACACTGGGCAGGGAATGACTCCTCGAGGGCATGCCTGGGACCGTGGGGTATATCAGAACCTTTTCCATGAGAAGAAGTCACAGCATATTGTGGCCCTGGGGAACTTGGTGCAAGGAAGAGCTCTGACCCACCCTGGGCACCTGCCCTGGCCATGTCTCAGTCTGTGGAGTGCAAAGGGGTGCAGGTGGGACTCTTCTGCCTCAGTGCTGGCACAGGAGCCTGTCTGAGGGTCCCTGTAGTAAACTGTGGTGAGGCCCCAGTGTAGGAGGGGTGTTAGAAACCTCCACATTTTCCAAAGACCCACCAGGCTGTGACAGAGCTGCTGGGAACAGGGCAAGAGGAACAGGGGTAATGCTGGAGGCTCCTACAGTACGTGGCATCTCCTGCCCTTGGCAATGCTTCTGGAGTATGGAGAGGCATTTTTGATTGGAAAGCCAAAATGGTGGAGACCAAGCCATCACTGTAGCTGGCGAGGACTCAGCTCTGCTCTGGACCCAGCCCAGGTACTCCTCAAAGAGGGTCCCCCGTACTCTGCTGTATCCGGGCAGCTGTGTGGCCAGGAAGACCCCCAGGTCACCCCTCCAATCCCCCTGAGGATCAGAGCAGCTGCTGCCCAGCACAGGGCCCTCAGAGCTCCTGCCTGCCTTGTTTTAATTTCCAGTGCCATTCCTGCACCTTCCTCTCTCTGCCGATGAGATGGGATGGCTTTCTGGTCAGCTGGACAGTTCTATATAGGATGGCTCCATTTATCCTCTCCTGCAGGCACGAAGGACCAGCATGGGCACAGCACAGAGACCTGGGGGTCTCTGGCACCAGGACCTTGGGAAGGGGAATTTCACAGGATTCACAAGGAGGAGGGTTTCACAAGGATTCACAAGAACAAGTCCGAAACTGTGGATTTGAGATCATCTCAAGTATGAAGCAGGCTCCAACTCTCCTGTTTTCCCCAATGGTTGGAAAGGTGAAACTGGGAAGAAGCCAAAGAATCAAACACGATGCACCCGTACCTTGCTCCAAGAGGCACTGGAAAACTGATCCTTTGCTGGCAAAGCGGACAGGGACCTGCTGGGGACTGGAGACAGCCCTGGCACAGCTCTTTCTGTGAGAACCTGGCTGGCAGGATAGGCTCTCTCCTTGAGATTCAAGCATGAGGGAAAGAGAGAGCCCAGGTGTGTGGGGTCTTTGCTGGTCAGGGGCTTGTCATCACCTCCTTGAGCACCTTGTTCTGCCATCACCATCTCCTCCCCAGCAGAGAAAGGACAATGTCTATTTTTCCATCAAAATTTACTGGTTTTTTTAACTACTATCATAATGGAAATGTGGAATCTTGCCTCCCCTTGGAAGTCCGTGGAGCTTTTAACTGGTGTGGTGGGGGGCACTGAGTGCTCTTCCCCCAGCTGCTGTGCTGGCATCCCTGGGAAATTGGTGTCTGCAAAAAACATGCTCTTATGACATAAAAATGTGGCTGCAAGTCCTGTTTTCTCTCAGATCATATAAAGAACTTTTACAGGTAGATAGACTCATTAAGATCGAAAGCACTCATTCATGCTACTGTAACTCCTCTAGTAGTGGCTGGGCCTGGCTCTGTGATGAAGCTGCTCCTCTGTGGGTGCCTAGGCCTGGACCTGAGCCCTCCTGTCCCCTCCCTCTGCTTTCTCAGCAGGTTTGCATTCTTTTGTTGGGTAATGCAGGGTCAGGACTCAGTGCCCAGGGATTGCAGGGAGCACTTGGGGCTGAGCAGGGTTGGAGACCCCAGGGTGGGTCCTACCAGGGTGAAGGGCAGGGGGATCCCTGCCCTGATGCTCTTAGGATGAAGCTTGTACTTTCAGGCTCTGGCTCTGTGCTCTTCTCCTATGGAAAGTCGTGGAGCACTTTGGGAGGGAGCTGATCTGTCTGCCTTTGTGCCCATCAGTGGGTTGGGATTTGGAAGGGGTGTGGTGCTGTGGAATGGGGATCAGCACTAAGATGACATTTGGGAAGACAGAAGCTGTAGAGATGTTCCTGAGGTGGTCCTGGACCCACCTGTCCTCCTACCTGATCTGAAAGAAGTTTCTCACCCAGGAGAGAGAATCCAGGTCCTGTAAGGAACTACATGGGACACAGGGGCCCTGCCAGGGCCAGCGAGAGCTCGGAAGGGGCTGCAGTGGCTCTGCTGCTGCTCCTGGGCTGGGGCAGTGTCCTCTCCCTGGACACTCTGTGGAAGAGCTTCAGAGCAGGCTCCACACACTTGCCATCACCCAAAACACAGAGGCAAAGGGCTGCTGCCCCTGTGCCAGACAGGGCTGTGGGGGTCCTCTCAGAGGTCTGGGCATACCTGTCAGCATATGCAAGGACCCCATCACCCTTGCCTCTCTGGCAGTTCCATCTCAAGACAGGCCTTGGAGTCCTTCTCCAGCCAAATCCACCTCCCTTCCACCAGTGGCCAAGCAGGAGGCAAGGGGAACCCCAAGAACTGAGTGTGCTTGCTGTGCTGCTGCCCAGTCCTTGGTGTGACTTCCCTTCATGGGAAGGAGGGTCTGTGTCCCTCTGAGACAGTGCAGGTGGCTCCAACCTGGCACCAAGCTGCCCTTCCCTGGCAGCATCAGGCAGATCTGATTTGTCTCCCCTGCGTTCATTGGCCTCACTAAGCAGGTTTTAATTTGGTTAAATAAATATGAAGTAAAGGCAGCAGGGCTGGGAGCCAGATGGACAGGGGACATCCTTGGGAGCCGGGCAGGCTCTGCAGCAGGGCAGGACTCGCTGTGGGAGCTGAATGGGGTCGGGCAGAGCTGCTGGCAGTAAGGCTGGCAGGGTGGTCCTGGTGGGGTGGTCCTGGGCTCACTGGCTGGAGCAGATGTGGCTCCTTGCTGCGGTGTGCTCATGGCACCTTGCTGCCTTCAGAGCAATTTTAAATGGCTGCTAAAGAGCACTGTCAGAAGCACACTCATCTTCCTGTCCTAATTAGTGGATCAGACAGTAATTTGTAATCTGTTTGAATAGGAAGATCTGAGTGTCTAGCCCTGGAGCCTGGGCATGACAAAGGAATGGCAGCACAGAGCAGAGCTCTCCTGGCCAGTACCGTGTCCAGGCAGGGATGAGGGCTGTGTGCAGGGTCCTCTTGGTCCCTGCAGAAATTGCCCTCCCCTGTGTCTTAGGTCCAATTCCTCCTCTTCCTTTTCATTTCTCTTTGTGGTACTAAGTGTAAGCCAACCAGCACACAGCTGTCTCACAGGTCCTGCTGTTCCTGAGGTGGTGGTGGTAGCAGGGCAGTGTGCTTGGTCACCAGAGCCCTTTGCACCACTGGTGAGCCAGCTGGGCACAGCCACACCAGAGTTGGGATGGGCTGAGGTTAGGGAAGCCCTCCAGGGCAAACCCATCCCAGCGTGGGTCTGGTCTTAGGTGTGCTGGTGAGCGTTTGTGTTTTCAAGGCTGATAAATATAAAATGAGACCTGGGAGTAGAAGGGAGGAAAAAAACACCAAAAAGCTGAAAAATAAGATGTAAAGGAAGAGGAGATGAGGGCATGTGGTAAGCAGAGGACAAGGTGGTGAGCAGGAGCAGACCCAGGCTGGACGGACAGGGAGAGGAGGCTGGCACAGAGATGGGCTGCACTGGGGCCATCTAGAGCTGCATGTGGAGCAGAAGTGTGGTGTGATGGTCACAGCGTATCCCATGTGCCAGTGTCTCCGTGTGTCCCTCAGACAGAGCACAGGAGCAAGGCAGAGGGGGGATGCAGGTGGGGACTCACAGCAGCTTCTCTGCATGTGCGAGAGTCATGGACAGGACAGTGGCCATGGTGTGGGTGGACCTGAGCTGGTAGAAAGGTGACAGGCAGGAGCATGACCACAGATGCTGAGGTCACAGGAAGCTCCGGGTTTATGAGCAGGGGTGACAGGCTGGATTGGCATTGTGCAGACCAAGGGACTAGAGAGCAGCAGCACGTGGGACAGGGTCACGCTGCCTTCACCACAGTACAGGTGGCACTGAGCAGCTCCTTCGTGGTGGTGTCTTAGCATCAATTAGCTTGGGAAAAGCATATCTGTCCTGCATGCATTAACCTTTATAAATGGCTCAATGCGAGGAGCAGCCATGAAGCACAGAGGAGCTGTGGCAGTGGGGCAGACGTGGCTCATATTGTCAACCCCCCCCATGAAGAACCTGGCACAGGGGGCAGCTGCCCGTGGGCCAGACTGGGGGGTCAGAGCCAGTCCCAGGTGACAGAACAGAGGTCTTGATGGAAGGAAACAGCTACAAGCAGTGACTTCAAGGAACAGCACTTTCCTGCTGCATTTCCCCAGCCTTTAGAAGTGTTGATAATGGCAGTGGTGACTCACCATGCTTTACTCATCACTAATGACAGAGCAGGGTTCCGGGGCTTCTAGTGACTCTGGCTTAGATAAACCCAACCTCCCTCTCTCAGATTCCCATTAATAGGGAGGGTCTGGAGCATTTGGAGAGGGCAGGTGAGCAGCTCAAACTTGCAGGGCACCATTGTGGCCATGGTCCCCCCAGTCCCAGCTCCCCACAGCTCCCCCAGTGCTGAGGGTCTGAACCAGAGCCAGAGGGAGAAGGAGAAAGTGATTTTGCAGGAAGGCTGCAGAGTCACACCTGTAGAGGCTTCAGGAGCCACATGCTCCAGTTTTGGAGCTCATTCTTGCAACTCCCCCCACAGCTGCACTCCAAGGCGGCTGCCCACATATTCCTGGAGGGAATGGTGAGAGCACCTCAGCTCCCAGAAGAGCAGGAGGAGGTGTCTGTGGGATGGAGGGGCACTGTGGCTGCAGCAGGGGGTAGGCAGCCTCCGGAGTTGCAGTCCCTGCAGTCCATGGTCTTACAGAAACTTCTAAGTCAGCAGGGAAGAGCTTCTGTGGGGGTGAAGGAGATATTCCTGGATGACTAGCTTCAAGCCAGGCCTGGCTATGAGTGGTTTGGAGTGAACGCTGCATGGAGCAGTGTCACCATGAGGAGCAGGGTCACTGTGCAGAGCAGAGTCACCATGGAACAGAACGTTTGTACATGTCAGAGCCTGGATCCAGAGAGAAGATTGTCTCAAGGAGCTTGTCATCACTGCCGTGGACTTTGCCTTCCAGCCTGCCACACTTGTCACACTCCCCACGGAGATGTTGGTGGCCCCAGACTGCCTGGTTTAGGCAAACCAGAGGCCAGCCCACCACAAGTCCTCCCCTCCTGGAGTGGATCTGGATCCAGCCACTCCATGTGCAGTGGGTATTCTGACACCAGCATGGGCATTGGTTTAGATGAACTGGAGGGTTGATAGGATCAAAACCCTCTCCCCCCATGCGCTGGCAGCACACACACATCTGGTCTGCAGAGGTACCTGGGAGGGTGCACATGCCACGCTGGTTGTGAAGCCGCTGCAGGAGCAGGATGTGAAGGTGGAAATGGAAATGCTTTAGTGTGAGAGGTGGGGAGGGACCCGTGGGGCACAATGAGCTCTGCCTGCTGTCCTGACAGTGCTGCTTGCCATGGGGCCTGGGGGACTGAGGCACGCTGGGTCTGTGGGAGCTGCTCTGTTCATCCTGCATGGTTAGACCATGTCTGCAGTTGTATGTGTCCCTGCTGCACTGAGGCCAAAAGTCAGGGAGTGACCCTAGGGTCTAAGAACAGACTTCCTTGTGCCCATCCATCTTCTTTGGATGCTGGATGCATCCAAACCACCTCCTGGGACAATTCCTGCCTGTGCTCATTCCAAACCATGTGGAACTGGAGGGGTCAGGGCTTGGTCCCCAGGGCTGGAGAGGTTTACCAAGGCTGAGGCTGTGGGCTGGAGCCAGGGCTGCTCCCACACTGGCAGAGCAGGGAAAGGGCTCATCCTCCATCCTAACCAGGAACGTCCCAGCTCATGTGAATCAGAGAAACCCCTCCTCAGTCAGAGGAGCTGTACAGAGGGAACCGTGGGAGATTTCTGGGGGCTCCACAGGCACCTGCCAGCCTGGAACAGGGACTCCATGGCTGCTGGCAGCAGCCCCACAGGGCCGTGGGCTGCCAGAGGTGCCAGGCTCAACAGGGCAACCCTGGTACCTGCACTGCCAGTGGGTGAGGTGCTCCTGCAAATCCGTCTTCAAACAGCTTTTGGCCAAACCTAGGGGTTGGAGCTGCTTGTTTTGCTGTAAGGCAAACCTAGGGGTTGGCAGCTGCCCCACACTCTCATCAGGCTGCAAGGTGTCATCTCTGGGCACAGAGCCTTGTCAGGGCCATCCCCAGGGCTCAGCAGGACAGGGGGATGTACAGGATCCCCCGATTTTGCAGGGCTCTGCATGTCCCTGGCTCAGCCCTGGTGCTGGTGTCCCAGGCTGCCCAGAGCAGTTCTGTGTGCATGTGTTGGACAGGGAGAATTCGTCTTAAGACTTTTTTTCCCCTAGTTTTCCCTTTTTCTCCATGCATAACAAAATCTGGGACAGAACTGGCTGTCTGTATTTATCACACGTGCACGCAGTGCTGGGTCTATACATTATCCTGACATCAAAGGGACGCGTGACGTGTCTCTGGTGACACAGGCAGGAGGGACACCCAGCTGTTGGGAGAGAGGAGAGTGTTACCAAAGGGTTACAGACAGCTCCTGGAAAGGAGAATGAGGAATAAGGACAGAGAGCACAGAGCTAGAGTGACAGTGAGGTGCTGCAGAAGCAATTTTTCCCCTGGTCTTTTCATCTTCCCTCTTTATTACAGCAGGGCAGAAGCTAGCCCCTCATGACAGGGGCTTGGTTATCATTTTAAGTAAGAGAAATCTGCAAATGTGATAGCTGAAGGGAGCTGGGGAGTTTTGTTTGAGGAGGCAACTGAAGGAAACCCATCCACACAGGCAGCTGGACCTGGTGAGGCCCAAGGGGAAACCAGCAACCCAGCCAGGGGAGTGCTGAGCTCCTCAGGGTGCGGACACTTGTGCCACCATCTCAGTTCCTGAGGAGTCCAGCACCTCAACCCTGTGCAGTCCAAGCACCCGAGAATGTGTCACTTGTAGGGAGCATGTCCCAAAGCGTCACAGAAACTTGGGAAGCAGATGAGCCTTTTGCACCCAGGTCAGAGCAAACTTGGGCTGAGTGGAGGTATGAAACAAAGCTGGCTGGGCACTGACCTGGCTCTGGCCTGGTTCCTAGGATAGACAACCCCGTGGAACCCTCATTCTGTGGAATCCCTCAGCATGTCCATCCCCTAACCCTGCTGCCCATCCTACCCGCCCTTCGTCCCAGCAGGGCAGGATGCAAGCTGCCAAGGGCATCCCCACATCCCCTCCTCTGCCCAGCTGAGGGAATGCCCAGTGCATCCCTACACATGTCCTGTCACTGCCTGTGACTGCAGCTGCACCTTGGCTCTGTGTGGCCTTGTCCTCTCTGGGACCAGCTGGGCAGCATGGCTGTGCCAGCTGGTGCCTGCTGACCCTCCACCCTGGGGGTCTCCCAGCCATGGGGCTCTGGGGGTGTTCTGTCAGATCAGTGTTGGGTGTTACCAGGGGCTGTCATCCCAGAGAGCTTCAGGGTGTCTTCTGCTGAGCCTCCTCTCTGCTCCACCTCCCCTCACTCCAGGGAAGAAGCGGTTTGGGACAGTGGCAGTGATGCCACTCACCCAAATTGCTCTCTAAAGGACCCCACATGCAGCTCTTGCTCCTCCACAGTGTGGCTGAGTCCCCTCTCCACAGCACACATTCCACAGGGATGCAACCAGACCTGTCTCTGGGCTATACTGCTGTGAAACTGGGGTTGGAAAACTGGGGGAGAAAGATTTCTAAGCCTGAGACTGGTGGTAAATCTAGCCAGGAAGTTTCTTCAGGGGAATAGTGCTGGGGGGTCCCAGTGGAGGTGACAGTCCCAGCACAGGAGCTGCGGGCTCAGTTCCTCTGGAGCTGGCAGAGTTGAGCTCGCGCTGGAGAGCAGCAACTGCGGGGCTGGAAGTGCACATTGTCCCTCCTGTTGGAGGATCCTTGTCTGCCTCGGGGGAAGCCTGGAAGGCAGAAAGGCTCCCGCTGTCCTCTGAGCTGCCAAGGTCGTTTCTGGGAGCCAGTGCAGATGCCAGCTGCCACGTGGCTTGTGCCCGCAGGACAGCAGGGTAATTAGCTGGAAAGACGGTCAAACAGCATGGGAAATGGGCAAGGAAAGGAGGGAAAGAGCAGAGCTGTGCCTGGATGGAGGTCTGAGGGGGAAGCTCTTCACTCCAGAGGTACCTATCCATGCTCAGGTCCTCAGCCCTGGAGCAGTGGGGAGATGTGTGTGGGCACATGTGAGGCGCGGGGTGGGAGTTGGGGCTGTGCTGGCTGCCAAATCTGTCCTGGTTGTGGCTCCCCACAGGGCCCCCACAGTGCCCCCGATACCCTGCCCGGCCTCCGCAAACAGACCAGGTTTGTTCCAGCTCAGCGCGTTCATTGCATTAAAGGGGAAGAGTCAATCTGATCCAACTGGGAAACACGAAATAACTGTGCTGGGCTCGGCAGATGGAGGGAACAGTCTGGCGAGTCAGGCAGTGATGGCAGTGCCCTGCAGCAATGGCAGTGTCCCTCAGCAATGACAGTGTCCCTCAGCGATGGCAGTGCCCTCAGTGATGGCAGTGCCCTCAGTGATGGCAGTGCCCTCAGTGATGGCAGTGTCCCTCAGCAATGACAGTGTCCCTCAGCGATGGCAGTGCCCTCAGTGATGGCAGTGCCCTCAGTGATGGCAGTGTCCCTCAGCAATGACAGTGTCCCTCAGCGATGGCAGTGCCCTCAGCGATGGCAGTGCCCTCAGTGATGGCAGTGTCCCTTAGCGACGACAGTACCCTTCAGGAAGCACCTGCAGCAGCTGCTGCCCATCAGCCCCAGGTGCCCCTTCCCCATGCCAGGGTCCGTGTGCTCCTGCCTGTGGTGCAGCACGGAGGGGACACCAGCTGTGGGAGGGGGCTGTGGGTCATAAGGTGTATGAGGGGGCTGGATCCATGCCTGATGCAGACACATGGATTTTCCCTCAGGTCCCTGAGCCAGGGGCCATGGCTCAGGTCTGGATTTCCTTCTGCTTCCCCTGAACTTGCCTGGCCATGGGCCCAGGAGCTGCTCCCACTTCCTTCAGCAATCTGGGATGGGGGTCCCAAGCCTCACCCCCCACTAGCGTTTCCTGGGGCCCAGGGTTTGCTGTGTGCTCCCATCACAGACCCCAGTGGTGTGAGATTATTCCTCATCTCCAAGGAGCGCTGGAAACGCAGAGCCAAGGAATTCCTGCACTGCCATACAGCTGCTGGTGGCTGTTTTAAGGGGTGTTTGCCTTGCTGGGATACCTGAGGTACCTCTGGAGTTCAGACATCCCCCCTGTCCTCTCCAGCTTGGTCCACAAGGCAGAACCTCTCCTTGGGAACCCTACACCCCTCTGGCCCTCAAGCCCCACCCCACTCCTTCCCTGAAGGGATCTGCATCCTCCAGGTCGGTGGCACTGCGAGCCCTCCCCAAAGTTTCCTGAATCCCGTCCATTTGTCCAACCCTGAGGTAGGAAATCTGGACCCAAGGTTTTGGCCAAGAGAAGGGGAGCTACTTCCCTGGATGGAGCTGCCTCTGATCTGTCTCTGCCAGGGAATTCCATACATTGCTGGCTGCTCCTCAACTTTTGGAGTCTTTCTGCCCCTTAGGTTTGGAGCTACCTGACCCCTGGGACTCCTCCCAGCCCAGCTGGGGCTGATCGTGCCTTGAACCTTCTCCACAGTTAAATTTCTAATGAGTTCCTAGTGGGTGCCTGGTCTTGGGGGGCTCCCACTGCCCTGGGCAATGGTCATATCTGTCCAGGAAGAGGGAGCCAGTTGCTCAGACTCAACACCAGTGTCCCCAAGCATTGGTACTGCTGTCCTGGTGCACTGGGGGACTGGACTCCTGCACTGATATTCCACCATGGATTTTAAGTCCTCAGTGGGAGGTTTCAGTGACCCTGACCATAGTGATCCTAATGGCAGCTCATAGCTGGATGGGAGCCTGGTGCTTCTTGCTGCCCAGATTGTGCTGGATGATGATCCAGAGTGTTTCTCCAGGGAATGATGTTGCAGAGCCTGAACACCATTAGACACAGCATTCCCATCCATCTGAGATGGAGACTGTCCGGCTGCTCCATCTCCTAGTCCACTTGAGTGTGGGATCAAGAAGCCACAAGTCAGGGCTTTGGGAGATCCAGGCTCCATCTCTGGCTCTTCTTTTGGCTCCCTGTGATCTCTTTGGCAAGGCCTTACACCTCTGTGCCCCAGGATACCCAGTTGCAAGACAGATGTAGGCCTCATTGGACATACTGGGGAAGGTCTTTCTGCTCGTGTCCTGCAGTGATGTGAGGTGGGACATTTAGAGCAGGGACAATGTGTGTGGGAGCAGTCCTGGGCCAGCCTCATGTCACTGTCCCCAGCCCACTGGGAAATGATGGGGCTGGAATGAGTCTGCTTGTGGTTCTCAATCTGGCAAGCCTCCTGGCAAATGCTTCAGGGTTTGTTTCAAGGTCTTGTGACACACTTGTGGGGTGTCTAGGGCACTGGAGCAAACTGGTTTTTGAAGAAAACCAAGAAGGGCAGTGTTGTGCAGCAGTGACCTGCTGGGACTAGACAGTCTCATATGTTCTCCCAGCCCCAGCTGAGTTTCAGAGCCAGCAGGGAATGGCTTGGGAGGCAGCTGGGACAGGGAGGCTCTGGTTGGTGTTTGGGGCTGAGGAAACAGGAATTGGAGCCTGTTGGAGACTGCCTTTGTAGGGAGATGGTCCCTGGGCTGTGCCAGGAGTGTGTGGAGGTGGCGACGCAGTGGCCTGATGTCAGGCAGGGAGGGTGGCACAACAGTTTGTGCCTTGTGATGGGCCCAGGGTCCAATGACTGCAGTGGTAAGACAAGAATGGGGCAAGTCAGAAAGGGGGATTTTGGAGTGATGGGACTGTGTCCCTCTGTCCCCACTGTGATGGGGTGAGGAGGCCCCTCCAGGGGTGACAAGTCTGACCTTCCTCAGTTGTAGTGGCTCACCCTGGCTCCTCCACTCTCTCCCCATCTTGACTGGGACCTGTCCCAAGGCTCTGACCAGGCCGCCTCACCTTGACACAGCCTTTACAGGGGGCTGTGTCTGCTTGGCCCCTGGTGCAAACAGAGAAGTTGGGAATTCTTCTGTCTTACAAACTCAATTTCCTTTTTTCCAACCCAAATGTCTTTCCCCCCTTGCCAAGAAAACATTTGATCAGCAGCAATTAGCAAAGCAAATTGCAGTACTGACCTTTCTAGTGTGTCCGGGTGGTCTCTGGGTGCCCTCAAGAAGCACACGCCAGATGTTTGGGGAGCTGTGCTCTGCAGAGGCAGGGCCAGGGGCTGGCACTGCAGGGGAAGAGGCACTGGCAGGGCCGTGCGGGGCAGAAGTGTCACCTGGGCACACCTGGTACACAGCCTGTGTGTCCAGAGAAGGGCAATGGAGCTGAAGAAGGGTCTGGAGCACCAGGAACAGCTGAGAGAGCCAGGGCGGCTCATCCTGGAGAAAAGGAGGCTCAGGGGGAGCCTTCTTGCTCTCTAAAACTCCCTGACAGGAGGAGGGAGTCAGGTGGGCATCAGGCTTTTCTCCCAGGTAACAAGTGACAGAATGAGAGGAAATAGCCTCAAGGTGTGCCAGGAGAGGTTTAAGTTGGATATTAGGGAAAATTTCTTCATGGAAGGGGTGGTCAGGCATAGGAACAGGCTGCCCAGGGCAGTGGTGGAGTCACCATCCACGGAAGTGTTCAGAAAGTGTGCGGATGTGACACTTGGCTTAGTGGTGGGTTTGGCAGTGCTGGGTTAAGGATTGGCGTTGATGATCTTAGAGGGCTTTTACATCCTCAACGATTCTATGATTCTAAGCCCCTGTGGCTGCCCAAGTTCTTTTGGTGGTTTGATCTCAGCTCTTCTTGTCTTGCTACTTTTTACCAGCACATCCAGGGAGAAGTTGGACTCGGGTATTGCTTTCCCATCCATCATCAATGATTCTCTTTTCATTTAAGGCTTTTTGGGCTTCACCTTTTTAGTCCAGCTGTCTTCTACCTTACAAATGTTCTTGCCTCAATTACTTACACGAGGGTGCAGGGCTGTCTCCATCCATCTCCAGCTGAGCCAGGGCTGAGACAGCAGAGTGCAGGAGGGCCGTGCCTGCCGCTGCCCCCGTGTTCAGTCCCCACTGGTGCCAAACTGGTCACCCTGGCGGGAGGGGGGACTTCCCTCTGAGATCTCACCACTGATTGCATTCCAGGTGGCTTCTGCCCATCTGACACAGGTCCTTCAGGTGCAAACCACGTATGGGAGCAGACAGCTCTCCTCAACTTTCATTCAAGGTGGACACTGCTTCCCTCCCTCTCCCCTGGTGCTGCTGTGGGGATTATCTTTACAGGGACACGAGGTAGGAAGAGTGACTGGCTTTCCCAGAGGAGCAAGTTGGAGAGCAAGTAGCTTATGCCTGCCTTGCTGCAGCAGCTCCTATCTCATCTCTGGTGCATGGGCTGGGGCTGAAGGTCAGTCAGGTGGGGATGGCTCTCAGGGAATCTGAGGCTCTGCGGGAGGAGCGGAGCCCTGCAGAGTGCGCTTTGCTTCTTGCCCCACATTCCAGAGATAGAAGAAGGACTTCCCAGAGAAGGGAAACCAGTGTCCACTTGAGGCTGAAGTACAGCCAGAGCTGGGAGGTGCCAGATCCCCTCACTGGAAAGAGGGACTGTGGAATAGATTCCACCCTACTCTAAGGTCTCCCAGTGAGGACTGTGCTGCCCTTCTTCCCACTTGGGATTTCAAGCTCCTTATATGAGATATGGACTTTAGGAGCAATGCTCTGTGTCCTGTGCCCTGCTCTTCCTGGAGCTCCCCGCTCTTCTGCAGGTGTGGAGAGACTGGTCATATCTGATGGGATGTGCTGAGCTGCTCCCAGGTGCCAGGGCATGGCAAGCTGGCCCCACTCTACTGCATCCCAGATGAGGCACCAGCTCAGACCGTCCGTGCACCAAGGCTTCTTCATCCTCACTTAATGCTCTTATCTTGAAGGCTCCCTTCCGATTAAAGCCTCGGCAGCCAGTTCCCTCCCCGGATTTATTGCAATGCAATTTTCTTCCTCTAATCTGATCAGGGTGTAAGCTGCTCTTTTGGAAGTGCACAGGGAGGACAGATGCATGTGTCACTGATGTGTGAGCCAGGCTGGCAGACAGCAGCAGGAAGGTGCCCTGTTTTGGTGGCACAGGCTCAGGGAGGTTTAGATTGGATATTAGGGAAAATTTCTTCATGACAAGGGGGGTTAGGCATTGGAACAGGCTGCACAGGGTGGTGGTGGAGTCACTGTTCCTGGAAGCATTCACAAAGTGTGTGGATGTGGCACCCGGAGACGTGGGTTTGTCGTGGTCTTGAGGCAGTGCTGGTTTAATGGTTGCACTCAATGATTTTAGAGGCTTTTTCCAACCTTAATGATTCCATGATTTTAAGTGCATCAGCAGTTCTAAGGCAAAAGTTTTGCATGGCTGTAGGCCGTTGACATTCCTGAACACCCTCATAAAGCCAGAGCCCAGTCCTTGGTCTCTGACAGCCACGGAGTTCCTGGAGTCAGAGGAATGGTGCTGTCTGTTTGTACAGGACCACAGTGGGGTTTCAGATGACGTTGAGCGCTCGACCTCAGCAGTGTGGCTGCCACCTATTCACTGGACTGGTTGTTCCTGATGAACTAATGAGTCCATGGCCACACTTGGAGCAGGGCTAGAGAAGCCAGGGGTGGACTTGCATGCCTGTCGAGTTCCTTTGCTCTGCCTCTTGCTGGACTCATGCTTGTGTTTTCCCTCCTCAGCCCAGGCTGCCCAGTGAGTGTTGTCACGGAGCTGCTGCCCAGCTCTGCCCACCCTGCAGTGCATGGGTCACCCGCCTCCCCCAACCCGTGGATGACGGCCGTGTCCTGAAGCAGCGTCACCTCAGAGAGCTGTGTCCCCTTGGAGAGCTGTGTCATCTTGGACAGCCACATCCAGACTGTGAGTGCTCGGGCACCGCAGGCAGGCCCAGGCTGGGGCCGGACCCTAATGGGGGTACCATCTGGCTCCAGGGGGTTCCTTGGGGTGAGAGGCCGGAGGAGGCTGTGGGTGCTGGGAAGCTGTGGATTCTCCTCTCTCAAGGTGCTCATTCTGTGAGGTGAGAAGAGGCTGAGCACTGCATGGCAGTGAAGGGGAGAGGCACTGCTGGCAGGGCAGGGGGCGTAGGGCTGTTCGGGGTGAGCTGATGTGAGGTGCTGGCATGGCCCCAGGGGCAGGGGCAGGGTGTGGCTTGAAGGCACTGTTATGGGTGTCTCTGGGTGCTGGGAGAGCTGTGACCGCGTGTGCTCCAGGGGATGGCTGCGATGGTGGGCAGTGGTTGGAGCAGTGCCAGAGCACAGGGACTCTGGACCTGAGGGGCTGGAGCAGGTCCAGAGAAGAGTAACGAGGCTGGTGAAGGGACTCAAGCACAAGTCCTATGAGGAGAGGCTGAGGGAGCTGGGAAGTCTGGAGAAGAGGAGGCTCAGGGGAGACCTCATCAACTCCCTGACAGGAGGTTGTAGCCATGTGAATGTCGGTCGCTTCTCCCAGGAACCAGCAATGGGACCAGAGGTCTTAAACTCTGCCAGGGCAGGTTTAGGTTGGATATTAGGAAGAAATTATTTCCAGAGAGAGTGCTCAGCCATTGGAATGGGCTGCCCAGGGAAGGGGTGGATTCTCCGTCCCTGGAGGTGTTTAAGGTGAGACTGGATGTGGCATCAGTGCCGTGGGCTGGGAACCACAGTGGGGTTGGATCAAGGGTTGGACTTGATGATCTCAGAGGTCTTTTCCAACTTGTCTGATTCTAGGATTAATAATAATCCAGGGGCATTTTCCATGGGGACCAGGCAACCATGAGCCAAGTGGTGAGCAGAGCCGGAGCACCCCCTAGGCATAGGGTCCGTAGGATCCATGGAGCTGCCCCTTGCCATGGTTTGCTCTCTGCTCTCTGCCATTAACTCCTGACATGGTCCCCAAGGTCCTGGGCTCGCTGTGGGCAGGGTAGGCAAAAGCAGGATGCGGAGGCTTGACCCCCTCTGACAATCCAGAGAACAGGGAACGCCTCAGCCCTCTCCAGCCCATGGAAAGCCTGTATTCCTCGCTCAAAGAGAGACAAGCTGTGCAAAGGGCAGTGCTCTGGATTTGGGCAGGCTTGTCTCAGCTGAAAGGGTGCAGAGGGAATGAACTCATTCTGAAAGCAGTAGGCATAGTGAGTAGGCAGGGCAGACCTACAGAAGAATAAGTCCAATAATTCCCACATCAGGAAAGGTTTCCTGCCATGTTCCAGAATGTGACATCAGTGTTTCAGCCCTTTTCACCCCAAAACTCAAACATTCAAAGAGTCTGGATTAGGCCTCCCAAAGGGAAAAGATGGTCATAAAACCCAGTGAGGATCAAGAGTGTTTTTCTTTCACAGCCTGTCACTAGCCAACAGCTGTGCGACCCTGAGGGGCACAAGGGGATGTAGGGGCTGCAGTGGGTGCCCTGTCCTTGCCATGGCACCAGATATAAAACACAGTTTCTCCAAAGAACTCAGAGTGTTGAGAGCCCAGAGTCCTCACAGCATGGGGCTTCCTCAGTGCAGCTGCTGCTATGAATTGCCATAGGAAAATCCATGGTGTTTTTTAACTGCATTAGTCTTTTTGCCTTCCCCCAATTTGGGCCAGTAAAAGAGGGCCAGGGGGCACTGAAGAAAAAGAGGCACATTGTTCTCATCCTGGATGTCTCTCCTCAACATCAAGGCTCTGGCAGTGGTGCTGGGGTCTGAAGGAGATTTGTGGATGAGGATGGAGGTCAGGCATACATCCATGGAGATGGGCTGTGCACCTGGGGTGGCTGCTGTGTTGGGATAAAGATTGAGGTCATGCCCAACCCAGTCACAACCCTCTGCCCCCGTGCACTGCAGAGAAGCCCTTCCCCAGTGCAGGCAGCAGCAGCAAAGCCCACCAGTGTCAACTAGGCATATGTCTGGTGATGGCTGAGACACAGCCACACTCCAAGGACAGTAACAGGGACAAAGGAAAGGACAAAGGGCGTTCTCTGGAGGAGCAAAAGGTCCCAGTCCCCATAGGGCACAAAGGTGGATGGTTGCACAGGGCAGAATGATGTCCTTAGCATAGGAGAAGCCCCTGGGAACACACCTGGGCCTTTGGGACCTCCACAATGGTGGAACTGCCCCCTCCTGAGGGTCCCAAACACCACGGTGGGAGCACTAGCCCTGGTCCTCTGCTCTCCAGCAGTTACCCAGATGCCTCTTTCCCTTCATTGCAGCTGCTGGATTTATCTCTGGATTTTTTTTTTTTTATGTAGGTGACATATGTTTGGTTCGAAGCACTTAATTGCCTCTTGGGATGCATTTCATTTATTCATTAAGATAGAAATTGGAGTTGTTAGGTTTTCTTTATTTTGCTATTTTTTTCCATCTTTTTTCCCCTCTTCTCTGTTCTATAAGGAAAGAGTGAGGAAAAAAATCCTTGTATAACTCCAGTATGTGTGTGCCCCTCTGTGCCCCCAGCGTCTCCCCTCTGTGCCCCCAGCCTCTCCTGTTGCTCCTGATCAGGGAGTGGTGATGGGGAGAAATGCTCCTCTCTGGAAGTCTGTTGGCATGCTGTGGCTCTTTGGAATTTGAGGTTCTAATGAGTCTCACACTGCTCCTGTGGGTGATGCTGGGAGACAAGAGCCAGGTGCCAGGTGCTCTGTGCTTGAGGTGAGGGACTTGCAGCCTGACCCCTGTGCCCAGGCAGCCATGGTCCTTCATGTGGTGATCTGCCTGGTGCCCCCAGCCCCTGCCTGGCATGCTGGGAAAGCTGTGCCATGGGGACAGAAACAGATCTGGTTCTTCCTCTCCAACTGGGATGTGAGAAGGGGAGAGCCCTGGAGAGGTCTTTGCTTATGATCCTATGAGGCTCAAGGGTCAGGCCAAGAATGTGTGCATGGGAAGTGTTCCTGCCCTGCCTGTACAACTGGGAGGTACCCCCTGCACAGGAAAGGTGGTGACATTTGCAAATTTGGAGACTGGATAAAGCCAAGGATGGATGTTAACGGTTGGTGTCTGTTGCCCCAGACCCCATTTTCAAAGCAGTATCTGTCAAAACAGACTTCTGCAGATCCATCTTCTGGCTGGCACCAAAGCAGGGCACACCTTCTTCCCTGTGGAGAATCCCTCAGACACATACGGGAGTGAATAGGGGGAGATCCTTAAAGTCACCTTGATAAACAGCAATCCAGACAGGCAATGGATTTTAATTGTGTGGAGGTGAAAGAGAAAACCATAGGTGGAGAGATGGCCAGGTGGACCAAGGGATGGATGGATGGATGGATGGATGGAAAGTTGGACTGATGGAAGAATGGATGTTTGTTCTAAAGAGCTGAGCTACCTGAATTCAGAGAGGTGAGGTGGTGGATGCTGTGATAGGGAGGGCAGGGCAGAGCCAGACCTGTGGGGTAGCTTGGCCAAGGACAAGTGGATCTGGCACCTCCCCTAGTGCTGATTCTCAGAAGCTTTGGTGCCTGAAATTCACCCACAGTTCCCTGCCCCAGACATGGTTCTGCTGCTCGGGAATGCTGTCCCTTGTTTTTAGGGTTTTCTGGTTTTATTCTTTCTCCTCTCATGTCTCATCAAAAAGAACAGTCCCTCTAGGACTGGGCCAAATGTACAGGCTTTTTTTGGTTCCCCAGTGCTCTGGCCCTCTTCATCATTTCCCCACCCTTTCCCCCCGCCCTCCCCCACTGCTGAAGGCTCGTCACCTGGAAAGGACCCTGCAGACAGTCTCTGGACTCCCCTGTCCCTGAGGAGCACAAACCCATCCTCTCTCTCCTTCGATAGTGGTACCCAGCATTAAGATGGCTCCCAAAACCCTGGTGATGCGGGAACTTGTGCATGTGGGTATTGCTTTTCTCTGGATTCCCGCATCGTCACATCCAGCAGTGCCATGTACCTGTCAGGAGAACAAGCTGTGTGTGAAGCAGGTGCTGGGTGCTGGTGATGTGCACCTGCTAGGATTGGCAATAACCTGGACAATGATTCCAGTTACAATGGAATCAGTGCTCTGGGAAAGGGGCAGCCCTGTTCCTGGGGAGAGACCCTGCACAGACCAGGCAGAGGTGAGCAGCTTGCTCAATACCAGATGCCAGAATGGAACAAATCCCCTCCACCCCCAGTCCACTTTTTCCCCAACCTGGGTCCTCTGACTGCATGGACACCCCTGCAGCATCTGGCCCACTTTCCCAGAGGTGCTCCACCCATTTCCCACAGCCCTTGTCCTGCTGCCAGACAGTCCCTGCCGATAAGGGATCCTTCTTCCCTCTGCCTTCTCCTCCTCCTCCCAGCTGGGGCTGTCTGTGCTGGGGACAAGCACAGGGAAATAGGAATGACTGGTCCTGCTCCCGGCCAGGCTACCTGCCAGGGAAGCTTTGGCTTTATCTACAGAGCCAGGCACCCTGGGGACAGCGCCAGGATCTTTCTGGGGCAAGAGTAGGTGCTGGTGCTGTTCTGGACCCCTTGGCTTGCTCCAAAGAGGTTGTTTTCCTTCCAAGCAGCACTGCAGCACTCAAACAAGTAGGGATTTGCAATGCAGAGAAAAACCTCCCACTTACCACACGGCAGCGTGTGGGCTGGGAGCAGAGCTGGAAGCAGCTGTGCCACCTCATTCCCATTGCTTGGGCTCCACACTCCTCCTGCTCCTGCCCTGACGGCATGTTGAGGGCCAGTTCCTGGCTCCAGAACCCTGATCCTGCCAGGTGGGCTTGCGGGACCCCTTGTGGCACCACTTTGGCAGTGTGCCCTGAGGATGGAGCTCTGCCCATGCGCCATGGAGGAGGTGATGCTCTGCTCCCCACTGCTTTGGGTCTTACTGCCACCTTCCAACACACTGTATTTCCTCAGCAAGGGCAGGCAGAAGGCTGGTTTGGCTGAGCAGGGATCTTCTCTTGGAAATAAGGCCAAAAAGGAAGGTGTGTGCCCAGCGGAAGCAAGGTCAAGTGACATGGGAAAAATACAGAGATGCTGCTTGTCACTGTAGGGAGAAAATCTATGTGGCTAAAGCCCAACTGGAGTTGAAGCTGCCAGAAATGGGGGGGACAATAAAAAGAATTTTTTCAAATACATCAGTAGGCAGTATAGAAATATTGTTGGTCTGTTCCAGGATGAGGATGGTCACCTCCCACACAGGGACAGAGACAAGGCAGAGGTGTATAATGCTTTCTTTGTCTCTGTCTTGAACACGGATGACAGACCAAGGGGGTCTCAGTGCCCTGAGCTGCAGGACCATGACTGCGAGAATGATCAACTCCCAATCGACCCTGAACTTGTGTGGGATCCAGATGGATCCCTATAAAATCTCTGGGGCCTGATGGGATTCATCCCATAATCCTCGAACTGCTGCTGATGTCATCACAAAACCTCTCTCAGTGATTTTTGAGTGGTCTTGGGAATCCTGGGAGGTCCCAGCTGAGAGGAAGTTGATGAACATTGTCCTGATTTTTGAGAAGGGCAAGAGTGAGGACCCCAGCAACTACAGGCCTGCCAGTGTCACCTCAGTGCCTGGTAAAAGTATAAGGATTATGCTGGGAGAGATTGCAAAGCACCTGAAAGACAACAGTCATTGCTCACAGCCAGCACGGCTTCATGAGAGGAAAGTCCCACTTGTTCAACCTGGCTTCCTTCTATGACAAGGTGACCCACCTGCTGGATCAAGGGAAGCCCAGACATGTGATCTCTTTGGATTTCAGTAAAGCTTCTGATCCTGTCTTTCCCCAGATCCTCCTGGACAAACTGTCCAGCCCAGAGCTGGATAAACACATCCTGTGGTGGGTGAGCAATTGGCTGATGGGTCAGGCACAGAGGGTGGCACTGACGGGGGTGACATCAGACCTGTCACTACTGGGGTTCCCCAGGGCTCCATCCTGGGCCCTGTGCTCTTCAACATCCTCACCAATGACTTGGATGCAGCACTGGAACGGACACTGAGCAAGTTTGCAGATGACCCAAAACTGGGAGGGGCTGTTGAGTCCCTGGAGGGCAGGGAGGCCCTGCAGAGAGACCTCAACAAATGAGAGGACTGAGCACTAACCAACCATGGGAAGTTCAACAGGGGGAAGTGCTGGATTCTGCCCCTGGGATAGAGCAACCCTGGATGTACAGACAGAGTGGGAATGAGGTGCTGGGAGTGCTGGTGAGTGGCCAGTTGTCCCTGAGTCAGCAGCGCCCTGGCAGCCAGGAGGGGCCTGTGCTGGGGGCATCAGGGAGGGGATTGTCCCGCTCTGCTCTGTCCTGGGGCAGCCTCACCTCAATACTGGGGCAGTTTGGGGGGACACAATGGAAGGGAGAGATTGGGCCTTGATTTGAAGCCATGTGAGGACACTGAGGGCACTTGGTGTGTTCAACTGGGGGAGACTGAGGAAAGACCTCAGTGCAGTTCCAGCTTCCTGGGGAGGAGAAGAAGAGGGGCAGGCCCTGAACTCTGCTCTGGGGGGACCAGGGACAGCACCCAGGGGATGACCTGGAGTTGTGTCAGGGCAGGGTTAGGTTGGGGATTAGAAAGAGGTTCTTCCCCCAGAAGGTGGTTGGCACTGAACAGGCTCCCCAGGGCAGTGGGCACAGCCCCAAGGCTGCCAGAGCTGCAGGAGGGTTTGGATGATCCTCTGGGGCACAGGGGGTGACTCTTGGGGATGGGCCTGTGCAGGGCTAAGGGTTGGACTGGATGATCCTTGTGGGTCCCTTCCTACTCAGCATAATCTGTGACTCTGTGTCACTTTGTGCCTTCCTCTGAGTCCTGGGCATGATGAGCACTATGGGGAGGTAGATGAAGGTGTAGAACAGTAAGATTTCAGTGTCTGTGATCCAGGAAATCCATGTGTGATCAGCGGGTGGATGTTTGGCCCTGGGGCATGAGAGAGGGCCAGGAATAAGACACCAAGGTGTTGCAAGGACCACCCCAAAGGGAGAACATGGCTCCTGGTACCCTCAGGTCTTGCTGGGAGAGGGAGGATGGCTGGTGGAGGCTGGTTTTGGAGGGACAGTGTGGGCCTGGTCCTGACTGTCCCCTGCATGGGGCTGGCAGGTATTCCCACAGGTTGAGTGGGAGTGGGCAGCATTCCTGGATTTGGAAACAAGTACTGACCGCAACCTCCCCCAGGAAGGTTCCCATGCTCTGCTCCCTGCAGAAGCTTTAGTGTCACCTAAGGAGAGAAGGAACTCCCTTCTAGGCACAGAGCAGCTACTTGTGCCCTCCTCAGTGGGGCAGGGAAGGTTTGGGTGATCCCAAGGTAACCCCTTCACTGGGGCTGGGATGAGGGACATCTTCAGTGCTGCTGCTTTACACTTTGGGCTGCTGGCCCTGGGAAAAGTGAGCTGTGGTGGTTTCCACTGCTTCCCCCAAAATGAGGGTGGGTCTGTAGGGAACATGATGGAATTGCTGGGCTCTGTGCCCTGACCCAGACAGGACATATATCCCTTCTGCAACGCTGACTGAGGAGCCCAGAGCACAACCCCATCTCCTCCCACCCTTTCCCCCCTGCTGAACGTGGGGCTTGAACCCCATATCTGGGAAGTGGGAGCAGAGGGATCACTGTTTCTTCTGGAGGTGTCACCTGCGCTGTCACCTGGAAGAGTCACAGCAGGACCTGTAAGGGACCCGTTGCTGGGAGCACTGGTGTCCCAGCTGGTGGAAATACTACAGCAAGCCATTCCATGGAAGCCTGGGGCTTTATCTCCTAGGAACTAAAGGGAGCTTCCCTTTAGGCTTGCAAACAGCTTCTGGGCTGCTGGTGTGCTGGAGCAACCTGGACTATGGACGGTCCGCCATGGCTTTAAAGGACACCAGAGATGGGCTTTAAGGTCCCTTCCAACCCAAGTCACTCTGGGATTCTATGAAGGGAACTCTGCCCCCACTCCAGGGTAGGGGCAGCAGGAGGGGAAGAGTTGCTCCAGTTTCCAGCAGGAGTCAGGAGAACCCACAGCTGTTGGAAACTGGGACCCCCTGGGACTGCACCAGAGGGATGTGTTTTCTTGCTCAGAGGACAAGTGTCAATGGCAAAGTCTCTGCACAGACTTCAGTGGTGAGAAACACTGTGGGCTGGGACATTTTGGGGAAGATTTTTAGCTGCAGCAAAGAAATTTGGCAGCTTGGAAGCAATCTAATCATCCTCCTCCCATATGCTTGGTGCTATTTAAAAGGGAGCATGTACCCGATTCCTTCCGACCAGCAAGCTGACATTTCCAGAGTGCGTTTGAAAATAAATTTGGCATCCGCTGTCAAAATCTCAGATTGAGCCCAGTACAGCTAATTTGGGCTCTGAATGCCTCTGCAGAGCACCTTTCCCTGCTCACAGATCCCTAGCCATGGTGGTGTTTGCTTCCCACGGCTGGGATGGTACAGGCACCACTGAGCTTTGAGGGCTAGAGGGCACTTCCTGGCTGGTGGCTCGAGCCCTTTCCAACAACCCCTAAAGCCAAGGAGGCTGTTCCTGGATGGATGGTAGCTGAGTGCCTCCTCTCCTGAGCTATTCTCTTCCCAGTGCGGAGGCAGAAGGAGCTGTGGATGCTTGGGTTCATCTTGCCAGCAAGACACAGGGAAGGATCCATCCTCCTCTAAGCTCTGGGCTCTCTAGAAACCTCTCAAAACTATCCTGTCTCCTCCTGCCAATGCCCAGGGCTGGCAGGCAGTGGAGGGGAACTTGGGGGCATTCAGCTTCCCTCCCAGCTCCCCTCTCCCATCACACACGTGGAGGGCTGGAGTGATGCCCAGAGGAGTGGGAGTGATGTGGGAGTGTCCCACACTGTGCTGGGTGCTCTGCAGTGGCGGAATGAACCCCAGCTGCAGCTGCCCACCAGTGGAAATAGGCAGGAAAAGGGGTGCTGCTTGTACCTGCCCTGTAGGATCACATGTGGGGTATCGGGGCAGGCCGGCAGGACTATCCCCCTCCTGCAGGTATGACAGCAAGAGACAGCTCCAGGTACAAGGGATGTTTGGAAGGGTGTCAGTGAGATGCTGCACACACAAGGTCCGATATCATGTCCAACTGTCCCCATGTGTTGGGTGGGGGTAGATGGATCGTTCCTGTGGATGAGACCAGGTGCCACATCTCTGATGGGGACCTGTCCCCTCCCCTCACTCAGAATCTCAGCTCCCCTTGGGTCCCCCAGCCCCACCAAACCCTGGCCTGCCCACAGCTCAGACCTGAGGGGGGCACATGGGGCGAGCCCACCCACCCAAGGGGACAACCTTCCTCCCCTCCTCTTCCTCCCTTGGGATTTAGTCTTCCCTAGTGCTGCATTTTGGGGTGAGGGTGGAAGAGTGGAGCATGTTGAAAGCATATGGTGGGATTAATGCTGTATCCCTGCCTCCGAGCCATCCGTGTGCTCCTGCTCTGTGCCATCAGCCTCGTTAGCGCTGCTGGAGTGGGGATCAAACCCAGTGAGCCGTGTGCTGAGCCTCTGTGCTGGAGTCAGTTCTAAGGATTATGGTGAATTATGTAGATGGGAATCAGACAGCAATCCAGGCGTGGACGATGTCTTGAGGGGGTGGCAGAACTGGAGCTTCACCATCCAGGAAGTTTTCTGGGATCTAATTAGATATTCAAACAGCCCCTCCTGGCCAGGGCTCTGCAAGCGCCTGCCCACACTCACTGCTCACCTCCCCGGCCCTGAAACAGCATGGCCTGGGTTCGGGGAGAGGGAAACAGGAGATATCGTGATAGTGTCTGCATGGCAGAGGGTCCTGGTGCTGTGGAGAAATACAGGGAAGGAAATTAAGGTAGAAAAAGAGCAGATCCCTCTTGCCCCTAGGAAGAAGGTGGGAGCTGATGTCTCCCCTTCCCAGGCTGAGCACTCACTGGGGGTGCAGGGACTTACTGGGGGACAGGCTGCTTCCCCCCGTGCAGTGCCCGGTGGCCGCTGGGATGAGCGATGTGCTGGACTGGGAGCAACACTTCTTGGTCTGGATGGGAACTGTGGCTGGGGCAGAGGAGCACTCGGGGGTGGCAAAGGCTGGATCCCTCATTCGAGGAATAGCTGGAGTTTCTTCTCCTCTCCTCGTCCATACCTGCTACTTGGCACAGTATTTTGGGCATCCTAGCCCAGCTCAGACCCGCAGCTCCACAGAGCTCGCTCCCATGGACCAGGGCAGGCAGACAGGGAGTTCTGTCCCTGGGTCTCTCTCTTGGAGCTTGTTTCTTTCTCATTGCTTTGTGGTGACATGGAGTGTGGGATGCGCTGGCCGAGAAGCAGCCCATGTCCAAGCAGTGTCCATCTCAATACCCATGGCCCTGGGATCATCCTGTGCTGAGCCCTGGGGAGGGCTCAGTGACACCAGAACCCCCCGGCCAGCACTCTGAGGTGCTCTGGGCAGAGGATCCCGGGAGGTGGGAGGAAAGGCTTTTCCAGGGCTGAGGTTGCAGTTGTATGCCTGCTGGGAGCCAAAACCAGGGTAGGCTGGACAGGGATGATTCTGATCTTGACCAGTTTGAAGTTTCCTTGGCTGGTGTGAGAACCGTGCTGGCCTCTGCCAGACACACCAAAGGGCTCTACTTGCTGAGCCAGTCTGTGTGTGTTGGGCAGTGGGGGGAGATGGTGCCCAACTGGTGAGGTCCTGGCATTGGCTGCCCAGAGCAACTGTGGCTGCCCCATGCCTGGAAGTGCTTAGGGCCAGGTTGGATGGGGCTTGGAGCAACCTGGTCTAGTGGAAGGTGTCCCTGCCCATGACAGAGAGTGAAACAAGAAGAGCTTTAAGGTCCCTCCCAACCCAGAGCATTCTGGGATTCAGTGATTCTGTGGTGCCCAGTGGGTGCTGCTGTCCTGGTTCTGTCCTCAGGAGCCCCGCTCAGGCCGGGGAGCAAGGGCAGTGTGGGGCACAGCTCTGAGTCAGAGAGCCCCAGCTCTGGAGAGCCCAGGGACACAGATGTGCATTCGCAGCTGTGTTATCCATAACTCCACTAGAATGGATCCGTCAGGATCAAATGAAGAGTGACACCTGTGTCTCTTTTTTGTCACTGTTCTCTTTGGCATCATGCTGTAAGTTGGCTGCTGTGCCCAGGCATTGGGATGCTCCCCCCTTACCTGGCTGCTAGAAATGGAGCCAGTCTGCGACTGCTGTCGCAAGGGTACGCTGTCATCAAAGGAGAGAGGGGAGAGCAAAGTCTGGGGTGGACACACACCCAAAGGGGGAAAGTCTGGCCTACTTGGGTTATTTAACAGGTCTGGAAAGAAGTGGGTGACAGATGTCATCTCCATGACAACTCACAGCTGGCTGTACAGGAATTACAGGACACCATGGAGTGTCAGCAGCTCCGACTCCAGTCCTCCCGGTAACCTGGATAATTATAGGTGCACTTGGGAATATCCAAACGTGTTCATGTTTTAAGCCCTTTGGAGATAAGTAAATACAAGGATAATCATCCCAAAGGCTAATCTGCTGGAGCTCCTGCCTCCCGTCATGGTTCCCTGGTGTTGGGTGGTGGATGAGGATGGAGGAGGAGAAAGAGGAGAGGGAGAGGGAGGAAGAGGAGAGCTTGCTGGTGCCAGCACACACGGCTACTGTGTTCACTGCTGTGTTGTTGGTAAACAGGTGAGTCAGGAAGATCTACTGGGCTCAGAAGCAGGTAAATCAGCTGTAAATCCCAGGTAAATCCTAAAATCACAGAATGGTTTGGGTTGGAAAGGACCTTAAAGACCATCTCCTTCCACACCCTTGCCATGGGCAGGGACACCTTCCACTAAACCAGGTTGCTCTGAGCCCTGTTCACCCTGCCCTTGAACACTGTCAGTGGGAAGCCATTTCCCCTTGTCCTGTCACTCCAGGCCCTTGTCCAAAGTTTCTCTCCAGCTCTCTTGGAACCCCTTTAGGGACTGAAATGGGCTCTGAGCTCTCCCTGGAATTTTATCTTCTCCAGGCTGAACAGCCCCACCTCCCGCAGCAGGTTTGACTGAGAACCATCTCTGCGTGCTCTTTCCAGCAGTGTGGGCTTCCCTGCCAGTAGGACCCCAGTCAGAAGGATTCCTTACACTGGGAGGTTCATTCCCAAGCACTGTTGTGCTCTGGGGGCAGCTGGAAGCAGAACCTGCCCCACTTAAACTGATGAAGGGGTCCGTCAGTGAAGGGAGAAACACACAGGGACCAGCCTTTCTGAACCCCTTGTGCCTGTTATTGCTATAATAAGTCTCAGTCATGTGTCTGAAAGGGCTGAAAGGAAAATCTATTTTTCTCTGTTTTCCAGCTCTGCCTCTGTGACAGAGGCTCTGCAGGCATGCGCTCTGCAGAAACAGAGCTGGTTTTTCCTGGTGTTTGCGTGGGTTTGCATATGGCAACAACAGAGAGAAAAACCTTTTTTTTTATTTTGAAGAAGAAGAAGAAAATATGATTGTAAAAAGCAGTTTGGATTTGCAGGGAAGAGCAGGGAGAGGGTCAGGAACACAGACAGCAATGGAATGCACTTCATTCTGGCACTACCACAGTGTTGAGAGCTTCCCACACAGCCCAGCCCAGGGTTGTTGTGCTCCAAGGACACCCAAAACAACCACAGCCTGGGCTGCCTGGGAAAATTCCTTATGGACGAGGGGAAGGAGGTCATCTTCAGGCTGGAATTCTGCAGGAAATTTCTGTGCTAGAAAGGATTAGGTTTTTCAATGCATTGGTCCTTGGGTTGTGCCCAGGTAGGTTTGGATTGGATGTTAGCGAGAATTTCTTTACAGAAAGGGTTGGCATTGTAACAGGCTCCCCAGGGAAATGGTGGAGTTACCACCTCTGGAAGTGTTCAAAAAATGTGTGGGTGTGGCACTTGGGAACATGTGTTAGTGGTGACCATGGTGGTGATGCTGAGTTAGTGGTTGGACTCAATGACCTCAGAAGGCTTTACCAACTTAATTGTTCTATCCTTCAGGAAGCTGTGAAGGCAAAGGGAACGGGGAGGTCAGGCTCTGCCAGAGCACTGGAGCTGTGCCAGAGCTCTGTGCTGAGCCGGCAGGAACAGCACCCGGTGCCACCTCAGCACTGGTGGGCTGGTCACTGCTGGGGACGGGGCCATTCCAGTTCCCAGCCCATGTCAGGGCCATGAACTGCTCATGCCAGGCTGATCCTCCCCACTCCTGCCCTCGGAGCCCTGCACAGGCTCTGGCACATTCCCTGCTCCCTGCCCACCAGGCTGTACCAGCCCGCTGCTCCCTCAGGAAGGCGTTCCCGGCGCTGGTCCATCACATCCCTCCCACGGCTGCTGCATGCGTCACTTTTTTACCCTTCTTCACACAACTGCCCTTCAGATATTTATACAGTGTGATCCTGTTCCCCCTCCAGCATCAGCTTTCTAGGCCATACAAATTAAATTCCTTCAGTCTCTGCCCGTAACCCATCCTCTCCAGCCCTGCATCCCTCAGGGCTCAGGGTGGGTTTTTCCTTTTCTCTGCACGATGTGTCTCTTCCTGTAAGAGCCACCCTGGGAATTGTAGGGCACATTACTACCACAGTGTAAAAATAGGATTAGAAGTTGTTTTGTTCAGGGAAGGATTGTTCTGGGCTCCTACCTGCAAACCTTTCCACCGATGGCAGCTCTGTGCCATGTTCCTACACAGATGCTTCCAGCTCTCCAGTCCGTGATTGCTCCAGAGCTCACCATGCACGGTCACAACCTGCACCTCCTGCAGCAGCTTCTTGTGCACTGGGGAGAATGCATTGGGTGCCCCACAGCTCTGCCCCACGGCTGCGCCCCACGGCTCTGCCATCTATGGTGCTGTCACTCATCCTTTGAATCCAAGCCCAGACAATGCTCCATGGCCAGCTGGAAAGGGAAGGGTCAGTGCGTGCCCCACGTCTGCCTCAGGTGCCGCTGTGGGGCCCCACACATCAGCCAGGGGGTGGTCCCTGCCCCATGAGAGGCCCCACTGGAGGTTTTGCCCCACCCTAGAACTGCCCCCAAGCCTGCCTTTTGGTCCTGTGCCCTCCAAGTGCACCCTGACCCCTATATATGGTCTCAAAACTCCTCTGCTCCACATTTATGGGCCCCAATGCACCCCTGACCCCATCTATGGGTGACGGTGCCACTGAAACCCTCATCTGTGGGTTCCTGCACCCCTCAAATCCATATCTATGGAGCCCAGTGCTCCCCTGGCCCCCATTTATGTGTCCTTGTCCCCCTTAACCTCACAACTATGGGACCAAACACCCCCCAAACCCAATCTGTGGGTCCCAACGCCCTCCCTCACCTCCATCTGTGGGGCCTGACACCCCTCAATCCACATCTGTGGGTTCCGATATCCTACTGACCCCCATCTATGCCGTCCAAACCCCCATTTATGGATCTAAACACCCTTCCAATCCACCATTTATGGGTCCCAACACTCCCTAATCCCCATCTATGGACTCAAACACCTCCCAGAACCCCATTTATGGGGCCCAAACACCCATCTATGTGTCCAAACACCCCCCCCAAACCTCCACCTATGGGTTCTGACTCCGTCTCCACCCCACACTTCTGGGTCAGGCTCACCCAAACCATGTGCTCCCATAGATAACACCCAGTTACTCATTGGTGTTGGGTTCTCACAGCTTCTGCAGGAACGTCATCTCCTTGTTTGACATCCTGCCACTTTTGTGGAGCAGAGTCAAGGGACACAGCAGGGGAATATATGGGACCTGGATGTGGGACCTGTCCTCCTTCCTGGCTGGGTGTGAATCGAGTGTCAGTCCTGGTGTGCACCCATCAGGATGCCCTTGTGGTGCCCCTGGGGAGCCCCTCACCTGAGCTGTCACCAGTGTGTGAGCCCAGTGCCTCCATGCCCTGGGAACATCCCACCGTGGGCACAGTGGAGGCTTCTCCATGCTGCTGGACACCCCAGGTTGGTGATCCAGGGCTGATATGGGGTGCCTAAGGGTGCCTAAGGGAAGATGGGATGCTCCTCCCTGGAGCCACGATTCCAGATCAGCTGTTTGCTTGGAAGCACTTGGGAGAAGGGAGAACAGCTTGTAGGAGACAAGACTGCAAGAGGCCAACATTGCATTGGCCTGTCCTTCACCAGTCCATAATGCCTCCCTGGAATGACTGGGATTAAATACCTGCAGTCCCTGTCTTGGTCCCCTGCCAGGCTGGCAGTGCCCAATGCCAGTTTTGGACACTTGGCTGTGATAGGAAGGAAAACACATGAACATCGCCCATCTCCACAGTGTGACAGAGGCTACAGAGCACTTACGAGTACTCAGCAGGGGATAAACTCATTCACCCAGCAACCACCTTCCATTTTATTCATCTTTTCCCCAGAAAATTGTATTTCAGCTCCAGGTGATGCTGCTGTTTTCTGTTCGATGTGGAGATGAATGCAGGGTGCTCATGGGGTGCCTGGGACAGTGCTGGTGGCATTGTCTGCCTGGCACAGATGCTGGCTCTCACCACCACTGCCCAGCTGCCATGGTGGCCTCAGAGTGACCTCCTGGGAGAAATTCGGGGGTTCCCATCAACCAAAATGATTTCTGTAATTCCTGCATCATTAATTCCTGGGGTTTGTCTGTATATTCTGTCAGGCTGTCTGTTCATCCAGATCTGCTCCAGGGGCCAGGGAACTGTTTTGGAGCTTGGGGAGCTGTTGTGGAGAAGGGCACGAGCTGTGCCGTGACTCCAGCTGGGAGGTTTGCACCCACCATGGCCCAATCCCTCCTTTAAGGATTCTCTTCTTCTCCCATGATGTCTCCTTGTGTTTTTCTCCCTCCGTGTGCCTGCTTGGGCATCTCTGGGTTCTTGCCTGCAGGATGTCTGGGGTCTGCATGAGGGTTGTGGAGGATCACTCCATCTTTTAGCATCCTTCATCCTTCCTTCACCCTTCCTTCACCCCTATTTCTTACTGGGGAGGATCATCTGGGATCCCTTCATACTCCACCTCCAGTGCTTACTGGGGCCAATACCCCCTCCGTGGGCAGCATCACTCACCTCTGGCTGTATGGGGCTGGACATGGCTTACACAGACAGGACAAGCCACAGGTACTACCCAAGCAGCGAGGCAAGAGGGGACGCTGCGTTCAGCCAGTGCTGAGTGCCAGCCTGGTACTGACCCCCATGGCTGGGAGCGCCCTCTGTTCTGAGGGACCCCCAGCTCCCAGCAGGCAGGGAGGGCTCACCAGTCCCCATCACACCCCTGTGTCAGTGGGCTCTGACAAGGCTCAGGGTGCCCATCTCCAAGACCCACAGTCCTGCTGGTGCCTGGCCAGCCTGACAGGGGCAGCTGGGAGGAAGAGGGTGGTGCCCACCACCCCAGAACTGAGTACCCTGCGATGCCCTGGGCTCCCACAGCCATCCCCCCATTCCCATCCCACCCTGTGGTGTCCTGGGCTCTCATAATCATCCCACTCATCCCTCCCACTCTATCCTGTGTTTGCTGGGCTCCCACAGCCATACCCACCCCCCCATCCCATCCTGCAGTGCCCGGGGCTCCCATGTCGTTCCTCCACATCCCACTGTGCCCCTTCCACCCTCCATCAGCCCTCAGGGAATCTTAGATGTTCAAAGTCAGCTGAAATGCCACCATATCACTGTCTCTCTTTTATCCCTGGCATCTCCATGTGTTTCACTTGGAAAGGGTGGATATTAAAAACTTCCCACAAGGGATGAGGAGAGGATTGCAGGGGTTGAGTCAACAATGCATGGAGCCAGAACAGGCTAGGCCAAGCTACCCAAACAGGGACACACAGACCAGCTTGTGGGCTTGGGCAGTTTTTCAAAGTGTTGAAGTCAATTAAGTACTAATTAACTGAGATACTCTGAAATGTTTCTGTCACAACGGCCTCATGTCCCAGAACCTGCCTTGACTTATATTCACTAAGTTCATTCTTTCCATCCAGGCAGTTGCTCCATGGATCCTCTGCAGCCTTGTGTTGCATACTCAACCTGTGGGCTGATGGATCTAGTGGGAGCAAGACCCTGTTTGAGAAGGGGATCAAGTGGGTTTAAAATTGGAGAGTTGTGTTGAGCCAAGTGGGAATGCAGCACGTGCATGGGAGTGGGCCACATGCCCACTATGGCCAGTAGGGCACTGGTGAGATCCCAAGGCATCTGTAGGACCTGCCCTGGCTGTCTAGCTCTCCTTAGGGGCACAAGCACAGCACATTCCCCACAGGTGCCTCAGTGGGCCAACGTGCCCCTGGGGTCAGCAAGGACTCCCCCGTGCTGGATGGTGATGTGGGTCTGGGGTGTCCCTGGGGGACTCAGTGAGTGCCCATCACCCTCAGTCTTGCCTCATACCTGCACATCTGCACCCTGCAGGACATCGGGAACCCTCATGCTTCCATCCTCTTTTCCCTTGAGGGAGAAATCTCAGCAGGATTTGTCCTCTTTAAAAAATCTGAAAGATGCTGCTGGGCCTTGGAACGTCTCTACCTTCCCCTGCTCACATCAGCTCCAACAGCTCCTTTGATGTCTCTGTTTAATTCCATTAGTGATGCCAGAGAGGTTCCTACCTTCTGGAAAGGGAAGGGTTACCTTGATGTCCCTGTAAGCCTTTGAAAAGCCTTTGGAGTTGTGGACGTTAATCCTGAAACAAAAAAACTACATGGACAGGGCTGGCTGGAAAAGGAAACCATTAAATTACTGGGAAGGCAGCACATCTGGGGAGGGCAGGGAACCAGAGGAGCACATGTGGGGCTCAGAGCCCAAGGACAGCATGGAGAGGATAGGAAGTGTTTGCAGACTCCTTGGGTTGATTCTGATCTCAGTGTAGTATTTTTATTTGGCAGTGAGGCTGCTGGGTGATCCCTGTCATGCCAGACCTGAATCCGTCCGGATTTCCAGGTTGTGGTTCAGCCTCTCCATATTTCTTTCCCTGCCACTTGTGCATTTCTGCTCTAGGGATAAGAGCAAGGAGAAATCTTGTTTCCCAAGCTTCGGCAAAGCTGTCAGCCTCAACAGGAAAAGCACACTGTGAGGGTAAGAAGCAGGAACCTGGACACCTGTATTCCCAGCTAAACCTGCCAGCTAAATTGGCAGGGCACAGCAAGCCCAGTCTCTGCAGGGCACAGCCTGGAAAAGCTGCCTGATGGGAACATCCCAAGCAGGACGGTTGGTCTCCATCCCTTTGACAGCACAGTTTCACCATGCTTGGCTTCTATTCAGACATAAAGCATCACTTCCAGGAGCAAGAGAACTGGAACACATCAGTCCACATGCATGGAAGAGGGAGAGGGGCTTTTCCACAAGGCTAGCGTAAGATAACAACTAGTTTAATCATTATAATCTGATCTGCGCCCCCCAGCTCCTCCCCTCCTCCCTAGTGGGAACAATGTGCATGGATGCCCATGTAGGCACCACAGCAACCAATCCCAGGGCATGTCTTTTCCTGAGTGTCTGGAGGAAGCTCCTCTGCCCTGGGGGAACATTACCCCAGGCACTTTGGAAGGACACTGCCAGGGCAGGGGTGAACTGGGCTCAGGCTTGGGCATGGGATGGATGTCAGTAGGGAATGGGGACTAGGAGAGAGCTGAAGGCTGCCCATGGAAAAACACCAGGGAAGTTAGGGACATCTGTCAGGAGCAGGATCCTTCAGAGGCACGTGTTGAGCAGCTGTGAGGACCTGCCACATCCATCAGGTGAGGTGAGTGGAGCTGGGGATGGGCTGTGGAGCTGGGCTGAGCCCCAGCTCTGCTGAGGACAGGCAGGACCCGACAGTGCTGCCCAGCTCCATCCTCTCCCCCATGGATCAGCCTCTCTGGTACCCATCCATGCCACAGCTGCCACCCGCTCGAGGGATACACTGAAGGGCAATGGCTGCCAGTGGCATAGCTGGGCAGAAGGCAGTCGGTGCTGTCAGACTGGGGTGGAGCTGGTGGCCCAGTGACACCAGCCTGGCTTGGTCCCTGGGCAGCACTGGGGATGCCTGAAGGACGTCCCTCCAGAAGCCAGGCTAGCACTGGTCAGAGAGACGCTTCTCACTCTCAGAGACAGAAACTGCCCCACACTAAAGCCAGTTAAATTTTACAAGCATCTAAAAATTTAATTCTAGCATGATCTCCTTTGCCAGAGCCACAAGTCCCTGATAAATATTTTATTTTCCTCCAAGTAAAGAGGCTTTGGGATAATTAAAGCCAACGATGAATCCTTCTCTCCTTTGAGCAGAGCCAAGGCCATGGCTTGTCCCCAGCTCTAGCATTCCCAGCATGTCAAGGCAGGGAGACGCTTCCTTTTTGGAGCCATCTGGCAATTCAGGCTCCAAGGATAATCGGAGAGTTTAGCTGGTAGCAGCAACATTTAAAGAAGGACGAATGCAAGGCAGGTGAGGAGGTCATGGCATTCCCCTTGGAGGGTCCATTTTTCCTTCAGTGGAATAAGTTTCCTGGTAATTTGGAGATTTGCCATCTCCTTCATCCTTTGTCGGCACTTGGTACTCTCCTCCCAGTAGGACATTTTAAAACCTTTTTTTTGCAAAGCCCATGGCAGTAGATGAGAAATACAGAAGGAATTTGAGATGGCATAGGTGGGACTTTGGATAGGGAAAGCTCTTCTCACCTGGATAGGGCAGGGAAGGGTTTTCTGTGAATTCGTGGCTGAGGTTCCTTACCAGCTAACTGAGAAGCAGTAGCTGCAGGAAGATGGATGTGGAAGAAGCAGGTGTTCAAAGAATCCATGTGCCTGGGCTTTGTGGAGCCTGGTCAAGTGTAATGGTTTGTCATGGAGTGCATGGCTGAGCTGAGCAGAGGGATGATGCTATTGGAAACATCAAGAGAAGCCTCTGCACGAGCTGGCAGTTTTCAGCCTGGAGAAGAGAAGGTTCCCAGGAGAACCACGAACCCATCCCAGTTCTAAAGAGGCTCTAAGGGAGCTGGAGAGGGACTTTGGACAAGGGCCTGGACAAGGGGAAATGGCTTCCCACTGAGAGAGGATGGGGTTAGATGGATATTGGGAAGGAATTGTTCCCTGTGAGGGTGGGGAGGTCCTGGCACAGGTTACCCAGAGAAGCTGTGGCTGCCCCATCCCTGGAAGTGTCCAAGGGGAGGCTGGACAAGGCTTGAAGCAACCTGGGCTAGTGAGAAGTGTCCCTGCCCAAGGCAGGGGGTGGAACTGGATGATCTTTAAGGTCCCTTCCAACCCAAGCCATTCTGGGATTCTGTGATTCTATGAAGACCAGTCACCCCATTGTCAGGCTGTGCCGGGGGAGGTGAGTGCAGACCGACAGGGACGGGTGGATGGATGGCAGGGAAGGGCAGATGGTAGGGATGGGCAGATGGCAGGGATGTCTGGAAGGCCTGCACTGTCACCTCCCCACACATCACTCAAACTCAGGGCACGGAGACAAGCCAGGCCTCTGGGCTGTGACCCTGCAGGCAAACCAGACACCCAGCCAGCAGCTCCCAGCTTCCAGTGGGCTTTCCTCTCTCCCCACCTGTCCCTCTCAGTATCCACCTGTGACATCCCCAGAGCTGTCACAGCTCTCAGTCACCAGGGAGGTGACAGACCCCTCAGACTGGTCCCCACGAGCAGACAGCTGAGGGTGGCAGAGCTGTCCCCCTAGTCTGTGGCTGTACAGAGCCAGCTGTGTGCTCTGATGGGGCTTTTTCTTTCAACTTTTTTTACTTTTTTGGCTCTCTAGGATACTGCTTTTAAAAACAGCCATAAAGAAGTTAAAAAGCAATGTGCTGGCTCAGAGGAGTCGTTCAATATCCTTATTAAAGATCCGCAGTGCTGGAGCTATAACAGCTCTTGGTGCTCAGAGGACACCTTTCATCTCACAAGTTCGAGGCATTTTACAAGCACTAATGAATTAAACTTCATAACAGCTTCACACACAGAGCCCCACACACCAATTATTCATTTGTGTGCACAATACAGGCATTAAATAAAAATAATAAGCTGCTTAATTTTGCCTCTCCTCTGGCCTCGGGATTGCCTCCAAGCTGATTTCAGTTCTTTCCCATTCTTTCAGTGCTAATGGTCCCTGGTTTTCCTGTGCAGGGTGAGGTGAGCGGGATTTGCTGAAGTGGCAGTGAGGGTCTGAGCAGGATTATGGGGGGGGGGCTTCACTTTGCTCTGCTCTGCTCCAGCCAAGCCCCAAGTCTCAGGTTCTTGACCTGGCCCAGCTGAGCTCTTACCAGGTGAATCATTTCATGTGAGTTTTGGATGTGTCCTGGCCAGGGCCAGAAGCTGGACTCAATGATCCTTACAGGTCTCTTCCAACTCAGGATAACTGTGATTCTTTGACTCTATGATTTTATGATTCTGTGATTCTGTGCTTTTTCCCTCTTACATGGGAGCAGATTCCCTAGGACAGTACTGAAAGGCATAGAGGGAACTGGTTTGGTTTGGACCACAGTAATCCTTCTGAACCAAGTAAAACCCAAGAATTCCACTCTGAAGTTTTTAATCCAGTGGAAACTGAAGACTCTCATGTCCCTGGACATTCTCTGATCCGCCTGCTGATGCTCATTTTCTTTTAATTTGTGAGGTTTCAATGTTAAGCCCAAAACCTCACAGTTTCAGTCCAGCATGTTTAATGTTGAAGCACAGAAGACTGGCCAGTCCAATGCATCCACCACAGCAGCAGTCACTTCAAATCAACAAAATCAGTTTCAAATCAAGCCACCTCTCCCCAATTTTTGTCCAAAACTCTTCCCCTGGTATTTAATGGAAGCAATCAGATTCAGTGGCTCCACACCAGATGCTCTCCCTTGGTCAGGGCCCACTGCAGGAAGGTGTCACCTTGCTTTGACTACAGCAGCAGCACCTTCCTGGAGGCACTTGGGATGCTGAGAGAGGGGAGTGCAGCCTGTGGGTCAGGCAGAAGGTCCTTGTCCCAACTCCTGAGCTCCAGGGAAGTTTGTGTTGGCTCTGGGAGGAGAGCACTGAAAGCTGAATCCAGCAGGGATATGACTGGGTAGTTCTTACAAGGAAATTTCATAGAACCATGGAATTATTAAGGTTGGCAAAGCCCTCTAAGGTCAAATCCAACCGTTATCCCAGTACTGCCAAGTCCACCCTAAACCATGTCCCCAAGTGCCACATCTACATATCTTTTATATCCCTCCAGGGCCGATGACTCCACCTCTGCCCTGGGCAGCCTGTGCTGATGTCTGCCTTTCCATGAAGAAACTCCCAATCTCCTGCAAAGAAACCGTGAACTGTCTTGCCTCAGTTGTCAGGGTCCAGTCTCTGATACAGGTGAGGATAACAGCAAAAACTGGAAAACTTCTGCAGCAGTCTGGAAGTGAGGTGCCCACCATCCCATGCCCATGCCCATGCCCCACCAGTGCAGAGCCACTTGGAGAATGGGGACTGATTGCACCAGCAAGGCCACAGCACATCAGTCCCAACCCCAAGGACTGTGGCACCCTGGGAAGTGGGGACGCAGAAATGGTTGGTGTCTGTCCCTGCCCCTGTGCCCTGAAGGTCATCAGCCTGTGCTGGAAACTGGGATGGTTGAGACACACAGTTGGCAAGTTACTGGGACAGCTGCTGTTCCTGGCCAGCATGGGCTGGTGAGGAGAAGTGTGGATATCATGGATATCTACCTGTGCAACCAGGGGCTGCTGGAGCTGCTCCAGGGAGAGCAGAGTAGGATGGGCCATAAGCCAGAGCCACCTGTGATGGCACCGAGATTTCAGCAGAGCTCTGGCATCCCAGACCAGGCCCAGGCTGTGTCCCCAGGCACCCTGCACAGTCCCTGGGCTGTAAAGGTGGACACAAGTTCCTAGTGGAAGGTATCCCTACCCATGAAAGGGAGCTGGAATGAGATGAACTTTAAGGTCCCTTTCAACCCAAACCATTCTGTGATACACAGGTATGCTCTGTGCCATCAGCCTCATGGTGACAGTAGAGATGTGACATGGAAACATCCCTGTTCCATCCCCTGCAGGATCCCCCACATCTGTAGGGATGGAGTTTACCCCAAAAGCAGCAGTGGCAGCTGTGGGGATGTTAGCCCTTTCCCAGGAGGGTGACAAGCCCAGGTTGGCAGCAAGGTGGCAGGACCAACCCTCGACAGCCACAGGACAGTTCCTCACAGCCAGCCAGGCTGTGGGGTCCTGCCCTCTGAGCCACTGGGGGCAATTCCTGGGGACACTGGGGGTGGTCCCTCTCGTCCTTACCTGAGTATCCTCCCTTCCCCCTGGTTTCCATGGCATGTTTTTGGGTGATAGTTACAAGGATACTGCTGTTGAATTCAGTGCTGTATTCATTTGTGCTGAAGACACCAACTTCACACTGGCAATAGCTATAGCAATGAACACACAGTAAAATAAATCTCCAGTTGGAGCCCAACTAGAGGGAGGGAGGGAGAAAATTAGAGGCAGAAAATCCCAGGAGCTGTCTTTTTCAAGAATGTACAGAAATGCTTATTGCTAGCATCTTCTCCCTGTGATCTGCAGGCTGCAGGTGTCTGATGTGCTCCTGAGCAGTGTCTGGAAGGAGGGGTACCACAGAGATTGGATTGCCAGGAGCTCACAGCCAAAACAGCCAGGAAACACATCTCAGAGGGATGCTGAGCCCCCCCAGAGGCAAGAATTGGGGGGCAACAGCCCTGAGACACCGAGAGCCTGGGCTGTGCCTGGGTACTGAGATCACTGAGGCAGGAAGGTAATGGCAGCAAGAAGGCAGAGCAGAGGGGCAGACAGGTGTGCCAGGGGTCAGCAATGGAGGGGCAGGAAGATGTGCCAGAGGTCAGCAATGGAGGGGCAGGAAGGTGTGCTGGAGGGGTTAGTGACTGCTTCTACCTCCAGCTCCTAAAGCCTCATTCCAGGAATCCCGGCTCCTACCAGATGCCACAACTCTTATGCTCATCACATGACCTCGGGACAAACACTCTTCCCTGCGTCCCCAACCTGCACCAGGGACGAGGACGCTCCCCTGTTTATATCCAAGGCCCAGATATGGAGTCCCCAGGGCTCTGCTCCCAGGGCGTGGGACTGCCTGTGAGCACACCAGGGATGAGCTGGCGGCTCCCTTGGGATGGAGCAGACACATGTCCCTGGGCTGGTGTGGGAACAGGCTCATGAGTACCACCTGGGGGTGTGTGTGGCATCCTTGTCACAGGGCTCTGTTGGCCCATGGGGATCACAGGCTGGAGCTGGAGCTGGGACTGGACCCCTCTGCTGTGCCTCACAGGAGCCACAGGCAGAATCTAGGGAATGCTGGGGACCAGAGCCCCAAATGACATCTTGATCTTGCCTGATCATTTCCATGTCACTGACCAGAAATCAAAATTGTTTCTATGCCTTTCTGAGCATAAAGAAAAGAAACTGGGAGTTGGGGGAGGGAGTCTGAGCAGAGGGTGAGTGTGTGTGGAAAGAGCATGAGATTAATTACAGGAGCAACAACTACGAGTGTTGATAAATCCCTCCCATTAGGAGCATGCCTGTGGTCCTGTAAGTATCTGCCATTCTCAAGCTGGGATGAATGAACCAGCTAATTGTTCGCTGTGCTGAAAGCAATCCTCAGGGAGCAGCACATGCCATGGAATGAGTCAGCTCTGTGCTGGCAGGGTTGTTATCAAATATTAGAATATTTAGCTGGACGATTCCGACCGAAGTTCAGCGGTGACAGAGAAGGGTGTTATTTTCATCAATGTAGAAAGAAAGAAAGAAAGACATCAGATACTGTTTGTTTCCTGATAAGTGGAGATCTGGCAAAAAACAGGATCGTTTCACTCGTTAGTGCACTTGTGAAATGAGTCATGTGTGCTTCAGCACCGCTTCCAGAAACTTAATTGAAAGTTCTGGTGTCTGTTGTTGTACAGGGAGAACCATATGCTAGCAAAAGACAGGGCTTATTTTTAAAGTCCAGAACGATTATAACAGCATTAAATCCCAACTGTCGTGGCAGGGTGTTTGGAGAGCAGGTACAAATCTAGGAGTTTCTGCTGTAAGGACAGCAAAAACCTGAACACAACAACACGAGAGGAGAGACTGTTTGCAAGAACCAGTTTTGCTGAGCTATTCAATGCTGGGTGGGGATGGTTAGTGCCAAATGGTCTGTTAAGGATGGTGGGACAATAGCACAGGTTGCCCAGAGAAGCTGTGGCTGCCCAGTCCCTCAAAGTGTTCAAGGCCAGGTTGGACGAGCCTTGGATCAACCTGGACTAGTGGAAAGTATCCCTGCCCATGGCAGGGCGAGGAACAAGATGGTCTGTAAGTTCCCTTTCAACCCAAACCACTGTCTGACTCAGTGATTAAGGGCAGCCCCTCCAGCAGAGGAATGAATGTGGGATACAGCCTGTTGCTTGCCAGGTGCTTGTGCTGCCAGAAGTGCAGGTGCTAGTCCATCTTTGATGGTCCTGGTTAATCATCCCATGCCATCTCATTCATTCTGTTTTATTATTATTTGCAAAGCTCTCTTGGCTGGAGAATAAAGCCAGTGAATAACATGCTGGGAAACAAACACCCTGGTGACGCCAGGTTCCGGCAGCGCTCGAGCCGAGCCACAGATCCGCAGAGCACAGTGCTGGGAACAGTGCTCCCCAGATCCTTGTGGAAAGGCTTTCTGGAGAGAAGCCAGGGTCCTTCTGTGACCATCTCATCCCAGACTGCAATCACGCCGCAGAGGCTGGGGAGCAGCCTTTACACCATGATTCAGTGGAAGCAAACAGCGCGACATTCCAGCGCTGCCAGCGTACACGGTGTTGGATGAGGAGGGCAATGAGGGGAGGGGGATGTTTGTGCAGCTTCATCTCAGAGAGACTGAGCGCTCTTCCATCTGCTGGAGGAGGCCACATGGACACAGTCTGCCAAGCACAAGGGTCACAAGCAGCTCGATTTATTCGGCTGTGAGATTGCAGAGGGTTTGCTCTTGCCGTTTTTCCCTGGAAGTGTCCAAAACCTGGATGAAACTTGGAGCAATCTGTTTTAGTGGGAGATGTCCCTATCCATGGCAGGGGGTTGGAATGCTTTGGGTTGGGTCCCTCCAACCCAAAGCAGTCTATGGTTCTGTGATTTAGCTGGGATTTCAGTTTCGTTGGATTGCTGAGTGCTCCATCACTGACATGGCAACCCCAATACTGCCCACACCTCTCCCATGCCTCTTCTACCCACTATTCCGTGTTTAGACCCTTCCTTCTGTGGATCACCTTCAGCAAAGTTCTTACACAGGTGCACAATCTCGGGTATCTGCTAAAACTGTAATACAACAGCACCTGCTTAAAAAAACACATAGTGTCCTGTGTGCAGGGCTGAAAGGGGTTGCTTCCCAAGAGGGGAGTGTGTGCCAGAACGTCACACCCCAGTCAGATGTGGAGCAGCAGCAGCTGTGGAACCTGCCTGCAGGATGTGGCAAAGACAAGAGTCCTGACAAGGCCCTGCAGCAGGTCCAGGAACAAAACATGATCAGCTGTGGCCTCAGTGGGGACCGGCAGGAGCTCAGCCTTCCCCTAATTCCATATTTCCCTGTTCCCTAATTCCATATTTCCTCAGCCATATACTGCAGTAGCCTGTATCAGAGATGAATCCATGTGCCATAACAATATATTACATATAACTTGAACGCAAGGTTCCTATGGTGAAAGATTTTCTCTTTCTCTTTTTTTTTCTTCCTTTTGCATGTTCATCTGTCCAGAAACTATCATTTCCCACAAAGAGGGGTAAGTAAGGCACTGCCAGGGCTTTCATTGAAAAATTATTCAAGGGGCTATAGAAATTGGTATGAGTGAAACAAAAGAATTCTGGCATCAGGATATGAACCCAATGAAATGAAAAACGGATGCTCAATACTTCTTTTATGTTGGGAGGATGTTTGTGAGGGTCAGAAACAGTTGTTTCACTTGATCCTGAGGTCATTTTAGGTATAGTTTACCTATCACCTTAAAAAGTCCCTCTCAGATCTTATGGGAACAAAAAAACCTGCTGGTATTTCTGGAGCTGGAATGGGAGACCCAGTTAGAAGGGAGAAGGTTGGGTGCTTCTACATTTTTTTCAGGCAGAGCAGTAAAATTCTGCTTCTGAAAGAAGGACCCTGTGTCCCTGTGCTCCATGAAGGTGGTGGGGCCTTGGGACCTCCTGGGATATGCTTGGCAGGTTGAGTGGTGACCAGAGGAGAATCGAGGGTGTCAAAAGCCGGGTCTGGTCTCAGGGGACAGGGCTGTGACCCTGCAGGCTGCTCTCAAGGCATAAGAAGTTCAGTGGGCTATGAAACCCCCAAATAAAGCCCCCTAACACAGGGACTGCTTTGGGAGCCATTCACTCCTTTGCTCTGCTCCTTTGTCTCATCCCTGTCACCCACAGTGGTCACCCCTGGCATGGCCTTCGGTGCTACGCTGTCCCCAGGCTACCAGAGGTTCTCACAAATCTATCATTCTCCTTGGATATCCTCCTGTTCTTCCTAATGTGCTGGCAGAGCAGGGCTGGGAGAACACATCAACTACCCCTGTACACGTGAGAGTGGTGGGAACACCAGCAGCTTCAAAACCATATTCAAGAAAAGCAGGTTTTTAATGACTTGAGGCGTCTTTGATTCGAAATTTATATGTATAAATATATATATATACACTATCATGAGTCATGCCGGTGCTCTGGGAGCACAGGAGGGCAGTGAAGAGAGTGTCTGGCCACCAGATAATTTGGAAATCCCCCCCTTTGTCAGCTCCGAGCCACTGCCAACCCAACAGATCATAGGGGTTTAGGAGCTCAGAGGGGTATAGGCTGGATATTAAGAAAAGGTGGTCAGCCACTGGAACAGGCTCCCCAGGGCAGTGCTAGATTGAGCAATGATTTACCTGTAGTGCCAGGGTTCTTTCTGTCACTGCTCAGTTCATACTTACGTTTTACAGTGGCCAAAAGGGAAAAATGAGCTCAAGTCTGTCAAGAAACTGCTGAGGCCAGTGTTGTGAAGGCCATAGGTGATCATTTCCTTTGCTGTTTACCAGTTCTGTGTCTCCCCCAGGGCTTCCAGACAATGTTCTTGTCCTTGATCTCTTTTAGGGTGAAACACTGTGAGAAATCACAAGCTACAGAGTCTCCTTTGCCCTTATTAAACATTCCCTGCTGCAGCTGATGCACATACAGCCAAGAGCAGAGGTTTAGTGGCCATTTGCTGAAGGATCTACGGCATAAACAATCTCTGGGTCTTGCTGACATGTTTGTTTGGTGGATTTGTGGAGAAGACTTGAGAAAGATAAGTCCCTGGGAGAAATCACCTAGAATGAAATTCCTGACCATCAACAGCGAGGCAAAACAGTGTGTTTTCAGAGTGGTTGGAGCAGGAGTTGATGACCTGTGTAAGGTAACATTATTCAGTAACTGGCATATCCCACTGATCATATTGATCCCATTGATCACACAGAGTGTTGTCCTGATGCAAAAACAATAAATCCCTTCAGTGAGGTGTGTGGACTGTGAACCTGACCTGGGACCCCTGACAGAGCTCTGTGCCTGCCTTCAGCCACCCAGAGAGCTGAGACAGAACACGGGACCTGGTGCCACAGGATGGTCTGGCCCCTGGTGCCAGCTGGCCCTTGGCCAGCTGCAAGCACAAGGCAAGGCTTGATAAAGGACTCTCCTACAGGATGACTTTTCGTGGCTCATAGGGGTGTTACGGCAGAGAGCCCAAAGAATTGCAGAGAGCTCAGGGACAGTTGCCATCAGCTGGTACTCTTAAGAGGGAGGTCAAGCCAGAGCCCCAGCAACACTCCAGCATCTCCATTTGCCATGCATGGAGGATGGCCCAGGTGAGCAGGGATGTTGATGGCACTCACAGGCTGCACTGGGGACACCTGAGTGTCTTACTGCCTGTTGGCATGAGCACTGCCAAATCCTGATCAGCAGCATCTTGTGGAGATCGAGCCTTGCAGGGAAGCTCTATGGGTTTTCTACACAAATAGGACAGCACAGAGATCTGCCAGAGCTGCCCAAGCTCCATCCCTGGGTGTTTATTTCTGTTCGCTGTCTGCAGTCATTGGAGCAATTAGCAGGTCTGGTGCCAGGTGAAGGTGTCGTAGGGTGCACTGTGGAACTGGAGAGGCTATTTTTAGGTCTGTAGAGTTGCTGCTGTTACACCTCTGTGCTGCTCCAATACCCAAAGCAGCACTGTCTGGGCTGGCAGGATAAAGGAGGCCCCGCTCCAGGCTGGGCAGGAGCTGAGCCAGTGGCCCTGGCACCACGGAGCCCACTCCCAGCTTGCTGACCCCCATGTCATGCCACACAACTGGCACCTACCACCACCACGGGCCCTTCTCCTCATGCTGGAATGGGCACAGAGGGAGACTCCTGATGGAACAACCAGGGGTACACCTGGGCCAGCCAGGTGAATCTCTTGGGAACAGGCACATTCACAGCCAAGGAGGAGGTTGACTGGTTGGTCGCCACTGGGAATGAGGACTGACTACAGCTAAATGTGGGGTTTTCTTCCCATTTGTAAAAATAAATAGAAGGCTCTGAGCTCCCTGCTGCAAACTGTACAAGTGTAGACCTCGTGCATCCAAGCCTGTGGCTCTGAATGTCAGCAGATGTCTCTGGAGCTGCTGCTGGTGCAGGATCAGAGGTTTGGGAGCCTCCGGCCCCCAGAGTTGCGCAGTCTGTGCCTTCCCAGCTCAGCCTGCTCCCAGCACAGCTCAGGAAGGTGACATTGGAGCTGGCAGGAGCAATGTGGCATCCAGGGGACTCAGCAGGCAGGATCCTCAGGCGTGCAGCTGGACACAGTCCCAAAGGCAGCCGAGCAGTGAGCTGGAGCTAACAGGGTCTGTAGGGGCCAGGAGCCTTGGGAAGGAGCTCCTCAGCCATCCAGGGAGCTGTCACCAGTCCTGTGGCTTCTGGAGACATCCAGGGCAGCTCTCTCCATGTGGGAATAACTCCCCAGCCCCTCCTCTGGCTGCTGGTGGCATGTGGCAGGTTCTGCCCTGGGGAGTCCTGACTTCAGCTGGCTCTGCCCTAGTGCTGGGACTCAGGAATAAAACCTAAACCAGCTGGGTAGTGTTGGGGACAAGGGCAGCAGCGGCTGCAAGCACAGTGTGAATCTGGTCCTGCTGCCACCAGTGTGACACAGAGGAGCCCAGTGGGGACCTGACCCTGCCCCATCCTGCCAGCAGTGTGGTCCTTGCCCAGTCAGGGATGGGCATGGGGGATACAAGGCACAATCAATACTTGTGGGAACACCATTGGTGAATGAAGCTGTTCATCACCTAGGATGAGTCAAGCTGTTGGTGACAGGGCAGTGTCACTACTTCCACACCGCAGTCCCTGGCTGGTGTCCAGCAGCAGGCTGGTCTTGGGGGCCATGGGGGTGAGCCAATGGCTTTTAGTCTCAGAAGGCCTCTCAAGGATCCCTTATTTTCCCAGATGTATGTCTGGGTCTGCAGCGGCACAGACTCCAGAGCCAGGGCAGATATGTCCTGCTGCCTCCCAGCACACACTGGGAGGGGAGACTGGTCCCCGAGACAGCAGAGCCAGGATACCTGCCAGCCCCTCTCCTTGGATAGGATAATGGGGACAGGGAAATGCACTGTTGACTGCCTCATGGAAAGCCAGTGCATGTGTCTTTGTCTTCTGTGGCTCTCACTGTGCCTGAGGACCTGACCTGCTGCAGCTCACACACATGGGCTCCACATCTCCTCCCTGCATCGACCCTTGTGTGCTACTGTTGGGAGTTCGTGGGGTGCTGCAGTCCCAGAAAAACTCTGTACGAGGTGTGATGGGGCTCACAAAGTCTTCTGGACTCAGGGAGCGTGTCACGGTGTCAGGTGACTGGCTGTCCCCTTCCAGGATGCGGAAATCTCGACTTCAGTCTGATACTCATAGAATCACAGAAGGCTTGGGTTGGAAGTGACCTTAAAGACCATCTTGTTCCACTCCCTGCCATGGGCAGGGACATCTTCCACCAGGCCAGGTTGCTCCAGGGGCAGCCACAGCTTCTCTAGACAATCTGTACCACTACCACCCAAGTCTCAGACATAAGATGTCTGAAGAACCATGCACCTCTGTGAGCCTGACAGATCGATTTTCTAAGGCTGAAGGTCAAAGAACAGCTCCAGCTTCCAGGAAATTGGACGGATCATAATAAAGCAGCCAGAGGTGAGCAGGAATAGCTAGGAGAACACATGAAGAAGCTGAAGGAGAACTCCCACATCTGGAAGGGAGCCCTCATTTCTGGTCCACAAGCAGCAGGACCAGTGGAGCTCTGCAGGGAGCTCGGCACTATTGGTTTGGACTCGTTATAACTGGTGATGAAGCAAACCAGAGATTATGAGGAGAGGTTGATCCTCAGGACTTGAAAGGAATTATTAACTGTGGGAAAATTTGTGGCCAAAGCCCCAGCAGCTCAAACCCACACCCTCAGCAGAGCATTAGGTCTGAGGGGCTGTTCCCATTTCTGTGGCCCCTCCAGGCCATGCAGATGGCACAATGAGTACCACCCCCATGGGGACAGTGGTGCAACGGTGGTGGGGTCAGGATGGGCATTCCCGGTAGTCTGTAGTTGCACAACAGCATTGTCTGCCACACCAGCACAGAGCCCATGGCACAGCAGGATGCCAGAGATCCTGGTGCCGGGGTCAGGCTGAGCAGTGTTCCAAGGCAGGGCAGGGTTAGGAGAGCAGGATCCGCGCAGGGATGAAGGATCGGTGCAGTGCTGTGAGCACAGGGAGAGCATCCCCTGTACATTCCCAATGGGAGGTCCTGCAAGCCCAGAGGATGGGTTGGCAGCATCGGAATGAAGGTCCAAGCCTTGGCAGGGTGAGCAGGGCTCACAGGATGCACTGGCGTGCCAGGGAGCTTAAGCTTCACATGCTTTTGTCACATGTGTGTGCTAGTGAATGGCTGCTGAGGGACTGAATAAAGCTGCGTGTCCAGGGAGCTTTGCCCCTCCTCTCCCATGCCAAGCATCACACAACACCCTGTGCCAACTCATCACTGCTGAGTCCCCCCTCCCCTGCACAACCCCCTCCCCAGCCATTGATCAAATGATGGCAGAAGAAATGTCCGTTCCTCTGGGTGATGCATCTCAGCCAGAAAGCTGTCATCTGGGGCCTGACTGTCCTCTGGAATTCCGAGCTTGCCTCCCAGTCTGGAGAGGTGATGGAGCTTCCTCTGGAGAACAACCCTCCTGCCTGTGCTGCTCCTCTCCAGTAGCTGGGCATCTTAACAGGGATTCAGGGACATTTGGTGCTAGAAAAGTATTTTCTACAGGAAGAGACTTTTATCAGCAAATTAAGAATGAGGGTTATTGAGCACTGGAAATGACACAAACCTGCTCTGTGCATTTCTGTACAAACCAGGGCACAGACAGCCCTAAGAGACTGCTCAGTACTGAGGCTGGGGCTGCCCATCCTCCCCAGCCCTGGTGCCAGCTTACCTGCTCCCATCCTGCTCCTCCTCCTGACTCCCAACAGGCCCAGGGATCCCATGCTGCAAAGGCAGATGTAGACCCTGATGCCATGCCTGCCTGCTGCCTGTGCTCTTTGGGATGTTGGTTCCTTCTCAAATGGGGCCAAGGGATCACCTGCATCACTCACCTGCCGGCTGACCATGGTGGTGCTGGTGGGTGACAACAATGAAGGACCCTGGGAGCAGGACAAGCCCTGGCCTTTCCCCACATGTCTCTGAACTGGGCCATGTCCCCAACCCTGGCAGGAAGAAGGGGATGAGAGGGTGATATGAGGCTGGCTGGGCACAGGGACAAGAGCCATTGCTGACACTGGGGAGGGCATCGTGACCTACCTTAGCCCAGCTCCCTGAGTCACATACAGCATAGCCTGGAGGTGCCAGACTTTGTCTGCAGGAAGCAAAATTCTCTGCCTGGGTCACTTGCCTGTCCTGGAGAGTCTGGAGGCAGAGCTGGGGCTGACAGCAGGGACTGGGGCTGACAGCAGGGACAGGGATGATGGCAGTGCTGGGGATGATGACAGGGACAGAGATGATGATACGGACAGGGACAATGGCAGGGACAGGGAAGATGGCAGTGCTAGAAATGATGATAGAACTAAACTGGTGACAGGGCAAGGCTCATGGCAGTGACCCCAGAGAACCTTTCTCCTGGGTCCATGTGCCCTTCTGGGGCAATCAGGGATCCCACGGGTGCCAGCAAGCATGGCCTCGTGGAGGGTTGAGTGCTGTGCCAGGTCCCTGGGGAGAGGCCTAGGAGTGCATGTGTTGCTTGGACTGGGACAGACGAGCACGTCTGTGTCAGCTCCAGAAAAGTGCCATCTACAGGGGCCCTAATGACAAGCCAGGTACCAACCAGGTGATGTAGTCACTGGATTGTCAACAGCAAATTAAACCCTGGGGTTCCTTAGGGATTATCTTCTGAAATCAGAAGACCTCTTGGGATTCAGGGGCTCTGTTGTTATTTGGAGAGATGAAAAGGTGTTTACTCTCCTCCTGCCTCTTCTGGTGCAGCACAGGCACAAGAGCAGCGTCACCCTCAGCGTCCTGTCCTGAGGAGATGCTGCTGCAGAGGCAGGCATGGCTCTGTCTTTGAGGGACCAGGACTGTATATGCACACCCTGCTCTCAGACTAGGCAGTTGGTCAACTGCAGGACAGGCCTCAAGGGATGCTTGGGGGATGCTGAGCCTCAAGGCACATCCCAGAGGATGCTGAGCCCCTTCAGCTCCCTATGAAGGCAGAGGCTTGGTATGCACTAGAGCTCCAAGCAGAGGGTGGGTGGCTGCTGCCCGTGGCTACGCCCTGCAGCAAAGCGTGGGAGGGTTTACTGTATGAATTGGGGTTTCAGTAGCTCCTGGTCATGGTGACACCAAACCCAGAGCGAGCTGTGTTGACCCAGGTCCCAGGTTGCTACATCAAATATGGCACCAGTGTCTCTCTTGGGTGGAGGACCCTGAGCAGGGACTGTGCAGGCTCTGGCCAGTGCTGAGCCCGTGGCAGGATCACACCAGCTGTGCAGAGCTGGACTCAGGGATGCAGTGCTCCCTCTCCAAGAATCATGTTTGTGGACGTCCACCGGGCTCAACTCCCCCAGCCCTGTCACTTCACTGCCTCCACTTCCAACATCAGCATCTTCAGAAAACCCTCCAGCTTGGAGCTGGGGGGGGCTGGATGCCACTGCTGGGGAGGCAGAAGGAGGCAAAGGAGGTGAGTGGCTGCACGTCCTTGCCCCTCACACTCTTCCACACTCCTCCTTGTGTTTCCAACTGCCTTTGACCATTCATGACACTGCCAGCTGTTCTTGGATAACCCCAGATGGCTGGGAAGCTGAGGCAGCTGCCAGCACAGACATCCTGGCTCTGCTCAAGTTCTTCTCTTTCCCCTGGTTCTGCTCTCCACCCCACCCTAGGTAGAGAAGACCAGGCAGCTCTGGTGAGCGCATGGTCCCCCTGCCAAAAAACTATTTCATACTCTTGGTGGAAAAATAGTGCTTCCAAACTTGCCTTCTAATGAGTCAGGCAGCGTTTTCAGAGTGAGATGCAGTGGTGAGAATGAGGAGAGCACAGCATGGCCTGTCCCATGTCCTGGAAGTGAAGCATGCATGTCCTCAGGTGGTGTGAAGGGGGTGGCTCTGTCATCTGGTCATCATGCAGAGGATTTGTTCCTTTTGGTTTTGCTGATCAGTCACTGCTGACCACGTTTCCACAGAGGAGCTGCATTAACAAGTGCCACAGTGTTTGCCTGTGTCTCCCACCAGCCCCAGTACCCAGTGGGCCGTGAGGGTGTTCAGCAGGAGTCCAGACTGCAGCAGGTCTGGAAAGAGCAGATCATCATGTCCTGCTGTCCCTTCAGAAGTCCTCAGAAGCACTTTGAGATCTGTAGATCACAAGAGGAAAGGGAAAAGGAGGAAAGGACAGCCAGGATGGCTCCTACCGAACAGAGAAGGGCTGAAGCATCCCTGCAGTGTGCATGTCGCTCACCTTTGCTCTGTTTTTCCATCCTCAGGTGCAAGCCCCTCTGCTGACCTTCTGAGGGTGAGCTCTGGCCCTCTGTGCCAGCCCCAGCTCAGGACTCCCTCTCTCAGCCCAGCTGGGCACTGGCTGTCAGTGGGAGTCCTGCACCAGCAGCATCACCTCCTTGTCTCGCCATAGCCTGTGCATGTGATGCTCTGGCTTCTGGTGCCTACGCACGTGGAGCTGTTTGGAAGTTGGTTGTTAATCTTGCTCGCTGGCAGATGCCAAGTGGCAGGCACGGATGCCCAGGACTGCTGGGAGCATACACATCAGTGCTGCAGCTTACACCCTCCCGGCCCCTCTAGCCCCCAGCAGGCACTGGCCCTGGGACTGGGCAAACCCAGAAGTCAGATGAGAGATTGGACCTGGGTATGGGGCTATAAATTTGCCCTCCCATGTCCATCACGTGGTTCTTGCAGAATCCTGAATGAGGCACTTACAGCAAAACCTGTGCAAAGCAAGGGTGGAGTGCCCTGCCCCTTGGGAGAGCTGGTCAAGAAAGATCCTCGATAATGGAATGTGAAGAGATGGCCATGTCGGCTCCCACAGGGACATTGTGTCTCTGATCATCCCCATGTGTGCAGAGGGGCAAGGGGGACATGGTCAGAAGCCATTTCCAGCTGGTGCTCCATAGCATCCTGATGATGTCCTGGCTCCAGAAGTGTTTCTGATGATGTCAGCTCACCCTGCCTAGCAGCACATTGCACTTCCAGCCAGCAGCACAAGCTGTCCTGATGATAAATGGTTCCAAAGGCAGGACTAGGTAAGGCTCAATATATTCTCATCTTAAATTAACACATCAGCCTATCATGTCAAGCTTCAGATGCCAAGCAGCAGCTTTCCTGGTGTGTGCACAGGGTTGTTGTGCCAGACCTATGTCCCAGCTGCAGCTCAGACACTCTTGAGTTGCAGTCAAGGTGCAGGACACTCACAAACCCCCAGCCAACCTGGCATTAATGGGGTTCTCAGACTCTCCTGCCCCAAGTGTTATTTCTGACTGTTCAGAGTATGTGTGGGCTGTAATGCTTTGGGCCGAAAGTCCCAGGGTTCTGGTTGAGATAAAGAACTGTTTCCCACCCCTGTGGCCAGTTCCTCACTGGGCACACACCCTGGGACACAGCCAGCACTGCAGCACAGTGAGGGCAGGAGGGGAGATAGAGGCAGCAGGAACAGACCATCCTTCTCCCAAGTCTCACAGCTCAGACAAAACCCTCCATGAGTCTCCTTGGAATCCACCTCCCAGACCCTGGGTCTCTCCAGGATCTGACTGAGCACTGCCTGATACACTCACTTTGTGCAGCAGGTCCCCTTACTCTGCGCATCTCACCGGAGAGTTTCTGCTGCTGAATCCTCGTGGTGGGGAGCGGCAGAGGGGTAATGTTCAACCATGGTGGTTTAGGGTTTTTCAGGTCTGAGGGTAGTGGTTTAGGGTGGTTTAGGGATGTCTGATGATCAGATGTGTCCAACACCATCTTGTTTCCTCTGTAAACTCTCTTTTGTTCACATCATCCTTATACAGCTACCCCTGAAGGACAGGAACAGGAACAGATCAGGGGAAGTACAAGAGGAGGGTGTTTTTAGGTGACAGTCCCTCTCACTCGAGGTGTTATGCTTCTCTGCAGTGTAAATACACGTCAACACACCAACGCCACAGCCACCCTGTCTTTGAAGGGTATTTGTCACCCATCATGGCCCCTTATCAAGTAGTCTGTTGTCAAATAACAGCACAAGATAAATTGGTGTCTGTGGATGCCTGAGCTGAACCCACCATGCTCCTTCCATGGGAATGGATCAGGAATGACAAGGTAGCCTTGGAAGCGTGTGTTGTGTCATCCCTGTTACACTCCCGGCTCTGAGTACTGGAACACACAGCCTCAGGCTTCTGCTTGCCAGACACAGAACAGTGATCACGTTAGTCCCTAATGAGCCCGGGCCCCACTGTGCCAGCCAACCAGAAATCCGTATTCAGAGACTCTTCCTGTCCTGAGTGGCTTATGAGCTCTCCTGGTAAACCAGGCAGAGGAAATAGGATAAGCCTCGCTTTACTGATGAGGAATTGAGGCACCAAAAGGTTTAAGAGACTTAGGAGGGATTTGGAGAGAAGCGTCTCCAGAGCTCAAGTGCAGAAGCATCCCTGGAAGAAGGCATGACCTCTCAGTGTCCACCTCAGCAAAAACACCAGGTGTCACAAACAGGAGGTGCCAGCAGCCTCGGACCAGCATTCCTGCTGCGAACAGCGCTCCATGTGCCCCATCTCCTCTGTGTGCCTCCAGCTCCTGCATGTGCCCTCAGTTTCTCCATGTCACAAGGCTGGTGGGGTGCAGGCAGCCCCTGGGACAGTGCCGGGCAGGAACTGTGCCCCCTCCTGCTCTGCTCAGCTGTCCCCTCCCTGAGCAGGTGTGCGGAGACACCGACTGGCACGTGGGGCATGGGCAGTGCTGATGCCAAAGTTAAGAAAGCCACTGACCTGCTGGCATGAGTGGGTTCAGGGGCACGGCCCACCCGCCCCACACCAACTTCAGAACCCCCTGGCACGTGCAAGGAGAGCTCTGGAGAGGGAGTCGGCAGATCCCGGGCCAGCCTGCCCATCAGGATGACTTTGTCATCCTGTGTGCCCCCAGTCTTCTGCTGTCAGCTGAGGACCCCGGGGTCTTCTCAAGGGGTTTGTCTCACACTCCTTTGCTCCCCCCTCTCTTGGGCAGTTGTGGTGGCTCCAGATTGTTGTCAGGGCCTGGGGAATTGTGTCAGCACGTGCCCGGTGTGTGTGTGTTAGTGCCAGCACGTGTGTGCTGACATGTGGGGGAAGGCAATCCCGTAACCCAGATAACCAGCATCAGCTCTTCCTAACACCGCTCCTGGGAGGGACTGGCCTTTGGCAGAGGCCAGGGGAGTGGGCAGAGTGCCTGGGGCAGGGGGCTGTGGTGGGTTTAAGAGAGGGGCTGAGCTGGAGGAGGGGTGTGATGGCAGGCACTGCCCAGCTCTCAGCTGGTCGGGTCCAGGCAGTGCCCCCAGCAGGATCTGTGCACCAGCAGCAGGACCCATCCCTGGGGACATCCAGATCAGAGTTAACCCACCTACCTTGTCTATGGCTCTGCAGTAGTGGGAGGCACACCTAGAAAGAGTGGGGTCCCCTGGCACAGCTGAGAGGCCATGTACCCACAGGGACCAGCCGTGCAGGCGCCCGTGGTGGCCCTGGCCTCCTCCACCCTTCCTGACATGTGGCCCCAGGTTTCCCGCGCTCTGTGGGATGGTAGGAGGGGTTCTGCAGAGGGGTCTGGAGGTGGTTTTGGAAACACCTCGTGTCACCAGACCCAGGAGAGCATGACAATCAATGCTGGGTGTTCAGGTGTCACGTTTGACTTTCTAGAAAGCCAGAGATATAGAAATTTGTAAACACCACATGCTGAGGTTTATTTGCTTCCTTCTGGTTTTCCAAGCTGTTTGGCCCACCATCGGAATACTGTGATGAGGAGGCCAGAGTTTTGCTGATTAAATATAGGAGAACAAGCTGGGGTGTTGCCACAGCTCCAGAAGCTGGAGCATGGAGAACCCCCCAAGTGTGAGCCAAGAGGTTCAGGCACCGGTCACTGCTTAGGGGTTTTGGGAAGGAATAAACTGACTACTGAGCTCTGAGCTGGGGGAAAGGTTTTGGCAATGTCCTGTGGAAGCACAAAGTGACACTGCAGCACACACAGTCTTGGCTGGAGAGAGGCTTCTGGCTAGGCTCAGGGTGTGTGAGGGATGTTTGGGCCCCCCCCCAGAAGGGGTCCTGGCTGGGCTCAGGGCAGGGGTGGAATGCTGTGCTCCCACCAGAGGAGTTTCTGGATGGGCTCAGGGAGTATGTGGGTAATGCTAGTTTTCCCCCAGAGGGTCTCCTGCAGCCTTGGGTCCTTGTGCCTGAATTGCTGTGTGACAGAACAGCCCCTCACTGCTTCACCCCCTTACAGGTGGGGGGAGCCTCCCAGGCTGGAGGGCTCTCAAGGCCCTACAGGCCCAGGTCATGGGCCAGATGCTCCCTCACCTGTGGAGCAGGAGACAGCTTGGCTTTGCAAACCGGCATTTGCAAGCAAAAAAATGTTATTATGCTGGTGGTTTTTTCCTTTCCTTTTTTCTGAAGGCCATATGGAAGGTGCTTTAGTGACAGAGGAGTTGCTAAGAGCAGGTGTGGCAGTAGTGTATGTTGTGGCTGTGAATCCTGGTTCTGAGACAGTGTTGGGGGAATTTGAGTCACATCTGCTATAAATTCTTGGTAAATGGGCTTTGGTTGTTTATAACCTCCTTGTCTTGTGAGCAGTTTGTGTCTTGGGTTTGCCTTGGTCCATGGATGCTGTCCCTGCCCTTTCTGGAGTGAGCCCAGGGCTGTTTCTGATCACTCCTTTCTGTCTGGAACTGCTCCATGCCTTGGCTCATGGCCTCACCTAATACCTGCCTGATCTCCTGGCTTGGGAAGGGCACTGTCAGATCTGTAGGCAGGCGTTTCATGCCAGCAGCTTGCTCAGGAGCAGTTGTCCTATGTCCAAGGAAGGAGACCACAGCAGTGCTCTTTGGTGGGGCAGAGCCTGAGCCCCCAGACACTGGGGTGGATTTTTCTGAGTAGAAGAGGTGGTTCCACAGGGAGCTCCTGAGGCCCTGGGAGCTGGGGATGGGCACAGGATGCTCACAGGCACCCAGGGCAGCAGCAGTGCCAGGGAGCCCTTCTTCTACCAGCCCCAAGTATGGTGCTCATGCAGCACTGAGAGTCATTCTGCTGGGACTGTGCCTGAGCACCCAGAGAGGAGAATCTCACCCAGCTCCTGTGACAGTCTGGGGAGCAGGGCTTACATATATACCCCATGATTTATGGAGCTGTGTGTGTGGTGAGACAGCCACATCCCTCCTGCATCCCACACCCTGTCCTCCCACATTCAGCTCAGCCAGATCTCCTTTGCCCAGTAGTGACCTGTGCTCAGGCTGCTGGATGCCTACCAGTGCCTGGGCATCAGCCTGCCCTGGCTCCCCACTGGCTGGTGGCTCTGGCAGGGTTTAGCCCCAGGGAGCCAGTGCTGCTGCTGGGGCTGTAATGCTCACACAGACAGACAGCAGTGGAGCTGTGCTGGCTCCGCTCAGATGTCTGCGGGGCACAGAGCCTGGCACAGCTGTGTGCCTCAGAAACAAGGAAATACGTGACCCAGAAGGAGATGTGTGAAGCCCAAGGGTGAGCATGTCAGCTATGGTCCCGTTGGAGGATTCGTGACATTGGCAGCCCACAGTGACAGCCTTCCCATGGGAGCTGCTCCGGCTGCAGCAGGTGGGCGTCTGTACCCTAATTCCCAAACCGGAGCAGGGTGCTGGCTGGGGCCACCTGGGCACCCCGCAGCTCGGGAGCATGAGGCTGCCGTGCTGGGACTGGGGACCAGCACTCGTCCCAAGGTGGGATGTTCCCAAAGCATGAAGGAGTCCACAGTGTGCAAAGGCTGCTGGTGTCCCTGGATGTAGTTTAGAACAAGAGGAAATCGCCTCAAGTTGTGCCAGGGCAGGTTTAGGTTGGATATTAGGGAAAATTTCTTCACTGAAAGGATTGTCATTGGGACAGGCTGCCTAAGAGAGTGGTGGAATCACCATCCCTGGAGGTGTTCAAAAGATGTGTGGGTGTTGCACTGGGGGACACAGTTTGGTGGTGGACCTGGCAGTGCAGGATTAATGGCTGGACTCAATGACCTCACAGGGTTTTTCCAACTCTAACGATTTTATGATTCTGTGATTCTTTCCCCTCTCCAGGTCACTCTCCTGGTGTAGGTAGCTCACAGATCCTTTTCAGCTGCAGAACCTCAGCCTCCCAAATTTGATCTCAGCTCTGCTTCACCATGAACTGCGGAACACAGCGCTCTCCAGTCCTGGTGGACCCCACAGCTGCATGTTGGGGTCAGCATTCCAGTAGACATTTTTTCCTGTTTCTTGATATATAACAGATTGAAAAAGAGTTTTCTGGAGTCCTGGGTCGAGAGGTGAATTACTAAGCGTGACTGAGGCAGTGAGGGAGCTGAGAAGCTGACACCTGTCTGCAGCCCTGCAGAGCTTGTCAGGGTGTGCTGCTGTGCCTCAGTTTCCCCCTCTGTGATGAGGGGACAGCTGCTTGCATGAGGCATTGCTGCCACATGGGCACCCAGAGCGGGTGCTGAGCTGAGCAGCGTAGATCACAGAGTGGTTTGGATGGGAAGGGATATTAAAGACCATGCAGTTCCACCACCCTGCCCTGGGCAGGGACACCTCCCACCTTGAAGACCAGGTTGCTTCAAGTCCCATCCTACCTGCCCTTGAACACTTCCAGGGATAGGGCAGCCACAGCTTCTCTGGGCAAGTTGTGTTAGATTAAATGGTTGATTTTAGCACCCAAAGTCCTCAGTGAAGGCCTCTGAGCCACACTGGGAAATGCATTTATTTTCCTGCATCCCCATTCCAGATGAGATACAGCTGGTGTGGGAGCAGAGGGGAGCACCAGCTCTGCTCCTGCTGCAGAAACCCTGTCCCAGGGCTGAGCTTTGCTCCGGGGGACACACAGGGGCTGCCACAGTTTTGGATGGCAGCTGTGGACAGTGGCTGCTGGACATGGGTGTGCTTCACGTTGAAGCAAGAATGGGTTTAAACTGCTAAAAGATGGTCGGTTACACAGAAAGGAGACCTCACAGCTCCCTAGGAAGGACCTCAGGTACCTGGAACCTGTTTGCTGGCAGTCAGGCTCCATTGTCCTTCTTAGTTGGGTTTTACTTTGCAAATAGTCAGGATTTCATATTTCATCCCTCTGCTTTGATGAGGAACTTGGAGGGCTCAGCATTACCCCCCCTGGCCCAGCTGTCTGAGCAAAGGGCTGTCCTGCTACCCCTACACAGCTCACCCTTCCCTTTCCCCTCACGGTATCCCCCGGGACTCTCCCATGTTGCCCCAGACCAGTAACCTTGTGGGGGAAAAAACCAGCAAAACAGAACATTCTGTGATTCTGTGGAACAGTGGCAGCTGACTGGAAACCTTCCAGTCCAAAAGGAGCTTTTCCACTGTACCTAGTTGATGAGGGGCCCCTTGGAAGAACAGAACCGATTATCCTGGAATCTGCCTCTGTGTACAGGGGGACAAGAACAAAACAAATATCCTTCGACCAAGCTCACCTGTGTCTGTATGAGATGGGTCCTGGTCCATCCCAAAAGTCCAGCCAGCTCTGTGACAGGTTTTAGCCAAGCTTATGCAACTGAGGTGTAACCACCTCCAGAAAAAACACCATCAAGAGATGGTCAGAATTTAGGCAGATGGACTGTGTCTCTCCAGACCTGTGGGCAGGTGACAGGGAAGAGCCTCTGGTCTCTTCACATGCTGTGGTGTTTAAAAATTTAGCAGCTACAATTTGAGGCACAGTAGGTGTCCAATTGAATTCCAGTCCTGAGAAAACAGCAGAACCTTGGCTGGACTTTGGAGATCCCACATCCCTGGGGATCCCCTGGAATACTCAGGTTGGAGAAGTCCAAGAGGTCAGACGCTGAAAACAGGAGTGACATGGGTCCCCAGCCAGCCCCAGTGGCAGACATGGCCAGGTTCCCTTGATGGATCTGCATCCCTTGGCATAGGGATTTCCGTGCAGCCAGGGTCTTTCCCAACAGCCAGATGCCAGGAGTGCTGCATGCAGAGCACACCTTATGGAACCGGGGGGTGGGATCCTGGCATGTAGTGAGCTCCAAAAGGATTTAGGGGGGAAGGTAAGGAAGCATTAAATGCAGAATCCCAGTGAGGCCAATCCTAGGGGAGCACAGTCAGCCTTGCAAATTCCGGGGATGCCTGGCATGTTTGAAAGAAAGGGGATGCAGCAGCTATTGATGCAATCCTGGGTAAACATGAGGGTGGAGAAGAAGGAGCTCAGCTAAAGGATACCAGAAGTGGTGCAGTGTTTGGGGATGTTCAGGTTGGAAACTCATGTTTTGATTTTTTAGATCCTCTGGGGAACTCACCTGTCAAGCTGCAGAAGTGAAAATCCGCTTTTTTTAAAGTCAAAATGCTTTCTCTCAATACTTCCCTCCAGGATGCCTCAGCAGCAGTTTTACAGTTCCTTCCATTTAATCTAATTTTATGATACTTATAAAATTCCATCAAAGCTGGAACTGGAAGCAGTGTCCCTGCGTGTCTGTCTGTGAGGACAACAGGGCTCATCATCTTCCTCCCCTTCTCCTCTAGTTTTACTCTCTCTTCAAATATTTCTGCCCCAGTCCCTGCTATGGTCTCCATCCCACCCCTTCCGTGGCTGTCCCCCCTCCATTCTGGAGCACACAGATGATTCCCAGCACATCCCCTGCTTCCCCAGCCCTGCCACGTGCAGCAGGAAGAGCAGAGGAAACACCATGACCTGCCAGTTTTGCCTGTCTGGCGTCTCCTGGCCCAACAATCCTTTGTGTTTATCGGACGTCTAGAATAGGAGCCATGTCAATGCAGCTCTTCCTCCCAGGAGTCTTCAAAGGATTAATTAGTTAATGTTTGCACAGTGCTTTCGAGATAAGTGCCAAGCAGGATGATGGTAGGAGCAGAACTGGATTCCTTCGTCCCATCTCCTTCCTTTCCTCACAGGGGCTGATGTTGGCAGCCAGTATGTCCATTCTGTGCCAGGTCACCTCTGGGTGCAAACCACAGGGAGGGGACAGTGTGGGAGCGAAATCACTAATGGGGAGAAAATCAAAAACAGAACCGTAGAATCATGGAATGGTTTGAGACTGGGAGGAACCTTAAAGCTCATCTCGTTCCACCCCCTGCCATGAGCAGGGACACCTGCTAGCCCAGGTTGCCCCAAGCCCCGTCCAACCTGGCCTTGCACACTCCCAGGGATGAGGCAGCCACAGCTGCTCTGGGCAACCTGTGCCAGGCCTCACAACTGTCACAGGATTCCTTCCCAATATCCCATCTAACTCTGCCCTCTATCAGTGGGAAGCCATTGCCCCTTGCCTTGTCACTCCAGGCTCTTGTCCAAAGTCCCTCTCCAGCTCTCCTGGAGCCCCTTTAGTCCTGGAAGGGGCTCTAAGGTCTCCCTGGAGCCTTCTCTTCTCCAGGTTGAACAACCCCAGCACTCTCAACCTTTCCATCCCTCTAATCTAATGTTTCACCCACAGGACCTTCTTTTCTTCTTTGTTCCAAACTATGCAAAAGGAAAACAAACTCCAGTTGTTCCACCAAATTCATTTCTGTCATCCGTGCCAGCTGCCCCAAGGGCAGCTGGTTCTGGGGGAGTACCCAGCAGCTCTCCCTGTCCTGGAGCAACAAGGGAAACTGAGGTAGAGGTTCCCTGTCTGAGCAGGACAAGTCCAGCATGTTGGACAGCATGGCTGGAATTTCCAGCTGGAGAATTCCCACCATCTGTACCCCAGCCCCTCCTCCACCTCCCTGTACATCAAGTCACTGCGCTCAGCTGTGTCTGGGTTGGGGAGTACATGTTGTAGCTGGTGATGTTAATTAAGAGGTAATGGGACTGATGGAGATTTATTTTCAGGCTGCCTGCTAGGAACTGGTTATATACAACTGGGAAATGGAAAATTGACCTCCTGCTCCTTTCCTGTCTTTTCCACAGCAACAGTTAATTATTGTGGCAGGTGGTGGGAGCCATGGGATGGGCTCCTCTAGCGGCACTCCGCTCAACAGGCCTGGGAGCAGCTCTACGGCCTGGCTCTGGAGCCTGGTCCTCATCTCCCTCCATCCATCTCAGACCTTGATCTACTGGAGCCTGGTCCTCATCTCTTCCCATCCCAGATCCTGATCCAGGCAATCTGCCCCTTCCTTGTCTTTTTCCAACTCCCTGCTGGTGCAGCCTCAGGGAGGGAGAGGCTGGTCGTGGGTGTGGAGATCTTTAAGCCTCGAAAAGGATAGGATGTGGTCAGCAGGGGGGAGTAGTGGGCAGGCAGATTGGGCAGCTCTGGGCCCAGCTTTGGACTTTGGGTGTGTGACACTACATCCCTGGGAACTCCTTGCATGGCGGGGACCACGGGAGCTGGCACTGGGCACAGTTCAACAGACAGGAGGCCCGTCCCTTTCTCCATGGCTGACCTGACTCATCCTGTGCCTCAGTTTCCCCTGAGTGAGGGTGATAGTTTGAACAAGAGTGATGGTTTTTGTACTTACCAGGGTTCATCCATGTACTGCAGCAGTCTCCAGAACCAGTGGCTCCAGTGGGTACAGGGTGCTCTGGTTTTCCACACTTGTGCAACGTGAATTAGTCCCTGACATGTTTTCCTCTATCTGGCCACGTGCACAGCCTTGTTCTCCATCCCTTTACTGTGCAGCAGCCTGGAGCCACTGGCATCTGCCTGCCTGGATCCAACGGAACGTGCTGGGCCACCCTGAGGAACTCCCCTGGGCTGTGTGGGGCTGGGAGTCCCTGGACTGTGACACCTCCATTCTCTGTTTGCAAGGAGACAGATGATGCCAGAGGGGTCCAGGCTCGAGGAGAAGCTGCAGCTGCCTGGGAAAGCACAGAAAGGCTCTCCAGCCTGCCTTGGCTCTGTGCAGGCTCCAGGCTCCATCTGTGCCCTGCCTCAGCCAGCAGCAGAGAGGGGGGAGAACAGGCAGCACTTCACTTTTGGGTACCTTTAACCCTTGAGTTCCAGGTGACCCTGCAAACACAACCCACAGCCCCCTGGGTAGTGCCAAAGCCCAACTCAGCAGTCGCCCATAATGCTTTTATAATCTCTTTCTTGGACATGACTATTCCCCCAGGAGAGGGAAGGGAAGGCATGATTAATTTTCATTAGCCTTGTAAATATAAGCTTGTTTCCGCTAGTCTTGCCCTGTAATTAGAGCGCCTGCAGAAGGAAGCTGGGATTTGCTGGTGACTCACGGCAAGCTGGGCCAGCCTGGACATCACACCCTGGGCAGGAAAAGGGAAGAGGCTGAGGCCTTTCAGAGAGACAGAGCTTCCCTTGCACCAGAGGGGAAGGGAGCAAGGAACAGTGGTCCTCTGAGGGCAGAGGGAAGAGACCCCTGGGAAGAGGGAAAAGCCCAGCCAGGGAGAGAGAAAGCCCACCAAAAGGAAGTGTAGGCTGACATTATTCAAAGGAAAATGAAAACAAACCTTTTGGCCCAATAGCTGGACGTTGATGTGTAGATATAGGATCATTTAAGTAGGAGTTCAGCAACATGGAGATGAGATAGGCAAGGAGCACCTGGGTGTTTGCTTTGAATCTGGGGCTAAGTGATCTACAAGCAGCAGTACCTAGGCACACAGCTGTGTCCAGAGCACCAAGGAAATACCTGTACCATAAACAGGCCTCTACAGCTGAGGACACCTCTGTGTCTGTTAGAGGGGCCACATAGGCTGAGATCCAAGAAGCAGAGCCTGCCCCAACACAGAGAACAGTTGCTTTGGTGACTCTGTTCCCTAACATGAGGACAAAGCATCCAGAAAGGGGTCAAGGAGGAATCCTTTTCCACAGGCCAAATTCACCTGTGAAACTTGCTGACTTGAGATATCAGAATCACAAAGTTAAGGAAGTTTCAAAGGAGAAATTAAAAAGGCTGAAAGGGGTGTGGATAAAGAGGATGTCCCTGCCCACAGGAGGGGAAAGCTAGTCTTTGGGTCCTCTGGAAAATGCAATGTCCAGGATGCCACCAGCCTCGGGCACCTCCAAGAATGTCTCCATCTCAGCAGCAAGGGTCTTCTCTGCTGGGTGTGGGCCAAGGATGAGCAGGACCTATGCTGTGCTCTGCACGTGCGCCCAGTCCTACAGCCTCCACAGGAGGAGCCTCCTGCTGAAGAACTAACATAGACCCCTGTCAGAGAGCAGTGTTTTCCCAACCCAGCAGATGCAGCAAAAACCCTTCTTGAAAGAGCTGTTTGCTAAGGAAAAAACAATTGGCACACTAATTAAAAGTGACTGATTAAAGGACTGAAAGGGAATTACTCATCGTAATCATTAAATACAGCACCTACAGAGCTCTCCTTGCTATGGGAGCGCCAGCCTCCTCCGCTCCGCCACAGCAGCACGGCCGCTCGGCAGTGACAGGAGCAGCCCCGGCTGCCACAGCAAGGCCTCTCCCCCAGCACAGCCCTGCAGCCACCAGCACAACCCCGTGGCCACCAGCACAACCCCGTGGCCACCAGCTTCACTCATCCCAAGGATATGAATTGATTCACTCACTGCAAGGCAGTGACAGTCGGGGTGACAGTAGGCAGAGCAGAGCAACACAGCAACACAGCACAGCTCAGCGCTGTTCGGCGGAGTCTGCCCTTACCTGGGTCTGCCACAGGCGGCTTCTGCATGTGCTTCATCCTTTCCATCCCCCACCAAGGTGCAGCCCTGATCAGCACAGAGCAGGGACCTGCCCCAGGGAGGTCCAGGTGTTCCTGCCTCCGTGGTACCTTGTGGGTGATGCAAGTTATCCCGGGTGACATGCCAGGAGCTTTGTAGCTCAGAGGGTTGCCGGAGCCAGGGAAGGGACAAGACCAGGGGCTTCTCAGTGGGACTACACAAGCGTGTACCACTCTGACGAGGGGTAGTGTGGGAGACCTGGTTTAGGGAATTTTTGCTGAGATTTTGGGTGGTCACATCAGGTTGTGGACAGCCCCAGTGAGAGAAATTACTCTTTATCCCTTGTCAGCCTGAGCAAACAGTCAGTGTTAGAGAGGGAGAGCAAGGAGCAGTGGCATGGACAGATCCTTCAGCTGTTCTGCCACTGGAGAGCAGGTTGGCTCTCAGTGTGGTCAGGACATGGCACTTTACAGCCCACCCCACTCCAGGCCCCAGGCAGGAGCAGAATCCCAGGCTCCCTAGGTGAGGAGAGCAGCGAGAACAATCTGTGCTGAGCTGCAGGCTGGGGACAGGATGGGCAGCACAGGAGGTGACTCCGAGCCAGCACTTCTGGCCTTCTCTTTACTCCACCACCACATTCCAGCTCTGGCTGGCTAACCCACCTCTGCAGTCCAACCCTGTGTGCTCTGGCTTTGCAAATCAGCCAAGGGTTAGAATAAGAGCCAGCAGAGACAGTGAGAGTGAGCCGGTCGCTGTTAAGTTCATGTATTCCCAAGCAGAGTGTAAGTACAACTGTAGGACTGGAAATACACTTTTCTTTGGCTTTGGATCAATGTGCCTCCATCCTTTTCCACAGTCACACATTAGATTGGATATTAGGGAAAATTTCTTCACAGAAAGGGTAGTCAGGCTGCCCAGAGTAGTGGTGAAGTCACCATCCCTGGAAGTGTTCAAAAAACATATGGATGTGGCACTTGTGGACATGGTTTGTGGTGGGCTTGGCAGTGCTAGGTTAATGGTTGAACTTGATGATCTCAAAGGGCTTTTCCAGCTTTAATGATTGAATGATTCTATGAACATCTACCAACATACCGAGCTAACAGAAATGGACCCTCTTTTCTAGTAAGATACTGTCAGTGCCACACACAGGTCCTGCTTCTACTTCCATGTCCTGCACTGACCAAGGGAGGGTCTCACTTTAACCACCATTCTGTACAGACGTGTCCAATTGTTGAGCCACCATGTTCCTCATGTCCATCTTGGGGTTCCACTTAGTTAACAGTGATGTGGCATTTGGGTCTGTCTTTACATCTCTGTGAGGCATGATGGACTCAGCCTCTTGCTGACTCCAGCTTCCATAAATCTTGGGCAGGATAAGTGCACGTTGTCCTTGTGTTCAGGGCACCTTCCTGTCAGGCAAGCAGGAAGAGGAACAGCCCCTGCTATGTGCTGTAACCTTGTTTCCCTGCTCCCATGACCCAAACAACTCCTCTGCTGACAAGGCATCTTTCTAGGAATCTAGAAAGGGAAGGGTCATCAGTTCACCAGTGGGAAAACTCTGAGCAAGCAACAACATGGGAGCAGGCATACCACCCTGGATGTACCCTTAGCTGCTTCCTCCATCATTCTGTGCCTTCATTGCCTGGAAACTCTGGGATTCCACCTCTCCCCTGCTCCCCTCCATTCCCTTGCTCTGCAGGCCACTTGCCTGAGCTTACAGCACATCTCATGGCCTGCATTGTCTTCAATCCCACCCCATCAGGCAGCAACCATGAGCATCCCACCCCTGAGAATGGGAGGAAGAGGGAGATGCTGGAGGGAAAAAGAGGGAGGATGGAGGTGAATGACTGGTCAGTAACATAACGTAGTTGTGCTGGTGGCACAATCGTTCATTTGCATTTCCTTGGGGTGTTGATGGTGATATTAATTAAAAGCAATTATGGTGCCACTTTCTCAGTGCAAGAGCAGCATGCAAAGGGAAAAGCACGCCAACATGCTTCTTCCTCCAGAGCTTCGGTGGCATCGTTTAGTGTGAGGAACCTGCTGGGTGAGGGGAGGCCTGGCACCCAGACATTTTCTTCCTCCCATACATCAAATGTGCCAAGGGGTGCCTGGATTGGCACTGTTCTTGGATGTCTGGGGTACCCTGAGAGTGCTGGTGAGAGGCACAGACATGATAAGCGATGTCAGCACTGAACAGATACTTCCATCCCAGTAGCTACTGGTGATGATACAGGATACTGGGCACTTGTGGTGGATATCTGTGCACCCAGGAGGCATGCTGAGAGCATACCTAGCAGATGCTGATGGCTTCCATGATGGACATGAGTGGCTCTAGTGGTACATAGTGCTACCCTCCATCACAGCACAGAGCAGGACAGCAATAGCAGGTGACAGCAATCAGTGGTGCTGATGTTCTAGGTGGCTGGAGGCAGCACTGGCCATGGATACTGGCTGTGCTGGTGGCTATCACGGGCTCTACACACCTGAATCACTGGCTCAAACCTAGCACAGCTCACTAGTAGCTGGAATTCACCTTTCCCGTGGAGAGAGCTGTGAAACTGCTGGATGGTGTCAGTGCAGTGGCTGCTGATGGCTGGCTGTGGGACCTGCACGTGCCACATGTAGTCCCATCACAGTCACGCAGTGCTGCATCCACACAGTGCTGGGAGCAGTGGGCTGTTGGCAGTGACCTGCCACCTCACTGACATCCTTGAGCTCAGGAATGTCTTGGGGTGGGGTGGGGAGTTGTTCCTTGCCTTCAAGAGCTGATGTCTCCACAGCAGAGGCCTCCCGGATTAGGAGAGGATACATAAACTGCACTTTGTGGATCAGCACCTGTCTCTGCTTTCATGGCCTGGCCCGGACCCAGCAGCAGGAAACGCAAAAAACAGGTGTTTTGGTGTAGAAGACAGATGAGCTCTGGGGACAGATGTGACTGCCCTGCCTCCTGTTTGGCTGTCCAGGGCACACACCTTTCCTTTAATCATTCTCTCTGCAGTATTGGGGTTCAAGTGGGAAGGTGATGAGGGTTTGTACCAGATTTAGGAGGATGGTCTTCCGATTTTCCCAGGCTTTCCATTCTTCTGTCTGTTGGGATATCCACCATGAGAGCCTCTCAGTGGACAAAAAGTCCTCTTATTCTCTACTTGCACTGTACCTATGCATCTATTTAGTCTTTGCTTCCTTGGAGTACATTCTAAGGAGGGCTGTTTGAAGGAAACACGGTGTCTCTGCCATAACCCAGGCATAAATGCACCTGGGATGTCTGTAATCCCCCCAGGCATGAGTTAACCTGGGGATAAAACCCCTGTTGCTGGATGGTGGCAGGTGACAGAGCGGGGTCTCATGTTTCTGTTCTGAGTACAAAGAGCTGCTGTCTCATCTCTGGCACTAGGGCACCAGTTTGGTCATCTTTTGCATCATCAGAGAGGCAGTCAAGCCCAGCACTCGGATCCAGCTTTCCTAGAAAAAAAAAAAAAAACACCAAGGTTCATATCCTTGTCCTGGCTTCCCATGCATCCTCCCAGCCAAGAAACTGGGGTTCACCTATATTAATTCCCCCTTGAGCTCTAGGCAGGCCTTCTTAAACCCAGATGGCCCCCTCTGTTCAATTTGGAATGAAAAAGCTGTCCTAGGAAGGCTGACTCCTCTTTTGAGTTCCCATGCCATTCCTATCTCTTGCTTCCCAGCAGCAAGAGGCTGAGTTCCTCAGTTTGTCCCAGAACCTCACAGTGCAGGACAGAAAGACTTGGATATTTGTTGATGTAAATGCCAAATAGTATTTAACCTCACTGAGTAGGTAACTCAGGCTGTGTTCACTGTGTGGTGCATAGGATTTTGAGGACACTAAGAAGTGCTGGGGTTTTTCCCTATATTTATTTACCTGCCTTTTCCTATAGGGAGTATTTTTCCAGTTGTTTGCAGTGTGGCTGATGGTGGATGGCAGGGCAGGAAGGAGCACAAGGCTTTAGCTGCAGCACAGTAGCACCTAGTGACCAGATGGGAGAGGTTTACAGGGTTTCCAGCGTGAGCTGCTCAAGCAGGGGTTCAATGAGCAGAATCGGTAGGTGGGAGTCAGATGCAGGTTTTGGCAGGTGCATAGCTGGGATGCACCAAAGGGAACACCAAGGCTGCCATCTGCCACCCCAGCCAGGTATTTATCCCCAGGATTTTCCTTTGTGCCTCTTCAGTCTCTGCTCTCCCAGGGGGACAACCCAGAGGATGAGGCACAGAGGGTTACAGGATCCCCCCTGCGCAGGGCAGGGGGTTCCTGGCATGGCCACAGGCTGCAAAGGAGGTCCTTAGGGGGTTATTCCATGACAAAGAAACAAGGGCAGGAAAGTCAAAGAGCACTTTCCCACGAAGGGGATCACCCCAGCCATGAACCCTCAGACATGGAGCAGGAGCATTTTGGATGTTCTCCTCCCCACTTGGCTGATTTCCAGTCCATCCTCTCAGTCCGCATGACACACAGAGGGACATGGGACTCACTTCCACGTCTTCCCCCGCTCCCATGGGCATTTCCTCTGATTCCTTACATAGGGTGCTGTCTCCTGTTTGCCCTGTGCTTTTGCTAGAACTGAACTGGCACAACTGGCAGAACTGTCCTGTGTTTACGGCATCGAGCCTGTGGTTGGGATGTTCATTGGGAAGATGCCTCTCTGATCTCTGTGACCTGAAGATATTTTCTCTTTTCTCTCTGCCCAGCAGGTCTTCATGAGGGACAGCCCTGGAGCCCGGAGGGACACACAGTGCACAGAATGCTGAATTTGGCCTAGTCCTCTAGCCCAGCAAGCTGTGAGAGGTACGGTATGGCCCAGGGGTGACTTTGGGACTACAGAAACAGGGATGGGGGGGACAGACCCAGCTGTGTGTTTGTGGACAAGGGCAGTGGAGCAGAAAGGAGGAGGAGGCTGGGGAAGGGGAGCTGGGAGGGTGATTCAATGACAATTCTCCAACCATCTAGTTGTGAATCCTGCAACACACCTCTCGCAAAATAAAGTTATGAAATCTCATCCTATTGCTATAGTAACGTCACGCCTCTGCGCTGACCCACTTTGAGACAAAGGAAGTGTTCCCGAGCTCTGAGCATGCGGGAGGCTGTGGATGCTCCCAGTCTGTGCTCTGAAGGAATGGCAGAGGGAGCTGCTGGCTTTTCCCTCCTGCTGCTCTTTGCCCCAGGACCCTCATGCAACAGGAGCTGCTTTGTTTAAGACACTGAGCAAACCCGCTGCCAAAGAGCATCTCTATCTTGCATCCCAAATGCAGGGAGGGCCCTGCTTAGCATCATCTGGACCTGCCTGGCTTCATCTGGACATTTAAGCAATGGGACCATCTGTCCTGGAGCAATGCAACATCCTTGCACAGCAGCAGAGACCTGGTGGTGCAGCAGTGACAGCCCTCTTCATTCGGAGCATGCTGTAACTACTCTGCCACAAACATCGAGGGCAAGGAAACACAGAATCATAGAATCATGGAATATCCTGACTTAGAAGGGACCCACAAGGACCATTGAATACAACTCCTGGCCCTGCACAGGACACCCCAAAAATCTCACCGTGTGCCTCAGAGCATTGTCCAAATGCTCCTTGAGCTCTGCCAGCCTTGGGGCTATGACCACTGCCCTAGGGAGCCTGTTTAGTGACAGCCACCATCTGGAGGAAGAATGTTTTCCTAATCTCCCCCCTAATGCTCCCCTGACACAGCCCCACCTGTTCCTTCAGGTCCTGTCACTGATCACAGAGAGCAGAGATTGATGCTGCCCCTCCACTGCCCCTCATGAGCAAGCTGCAGAGCCTGATGAGGTCTGACCTCAGTCTCCCCTTCTCCAGGTTGGACCTTCTCAGTTGGTCCTCAGTGCCCCCAGTCTGGGGGCTGCTGCTTACTCTGGCAGCACAGTGAGGCAGGAAGACTCAGATGGGGCTTGGGCAGAGTGGTAGCTCAGAAGGCCAAGCAGAGAGTCTCGGCCTTCCTCTGTGTCACAAGTTTTCAGTTCTGATGTGGGCTCCCTGGGAGTCATAGCATAGGCAAGGTCAAGGGTAGCTGTGGTAAGGGCTTTGCTCCATAGGGGTCTTCGGAAACATTCTCCCACCCCCTCCAGGCACCTTGAACAGCCCTGACCAGAACAGGTCGGTTTTGGTCCAGAATGTTCTCATTAGCTGCTTTTCCACATGAGCAGGAACGTGCCCCTTGTGGTCTCCAGCATGTGCCCTGAGTGCCCTGTAAGGGAGCAGAGGCTGCAGGTGGGTTTCAAAGACAATGACACGTTTGCTGCCCTGGTCCTTCCATTCCATCCACCTCATCAGCTCTCCTGCTCTCTTCCTGAGAACTCCCTTTCTTATCTGTCTCATTTGTCTCATTTGACCTACTTAATGCTTTGCATTTCTTCCTTCAGAGCAGATCCTATGTCATGGAGAACTTTGAGAAACTTCTATTTAGGGACAGACAAATAGGTTGCGAAGTTTCTGGGGTTTTGCTCCCTTAAGAGTTGATTATATTACCAGTGACATCGGCATGGAAATAAGTTCTCTGTGTCTCTCAGGAGTTCATCTGCTCCTCCAGCTTAGCCAACACCTGAAGTTAAAAATCTCTGTCATATTGCAACCTTTGACTTTCACAGAATTGGGCTGTGCTGATACCAAAAAAAAAAAAAAAAAAAGCATTTAGAGCATTTAAGGAAGACAAATTATTCCTCATCTGTTTTAGGATGGCGCCAGTCAGATCCCATCCCTCCTCATCGCCCCAGTGTGCACCAGCAGGCAGTCCCAGGAGACATGGCCCTTGGCCCGAAGAACAGGCAGGAGACCGCAGGTGTGGGTGGCAATAGGGCAATATTCAGCAACCATGAGGCCTAAGGAGCTACGAGCAGATCCTGCATTCTAAAGGCACAAACCATTTATTCAGATGTGAGGTGAAACGTGAGATTCTTCCACTGGCACACAGCAGTGCTGAGGGATCAGTGCCGCACACTCCGTCGAGCTCACACTCCAAGGCGGCCAACACTGGCGTTTGGTCCATGTGGTGACAGCTGCCTGGCAGGGGGTTGAGGATGGGCTGGGTGAGCCCTGGCACACCCTCAGGCAACGGGCAGACTAGTTCACTAAAGTGATTACCCATCTCCCAGGGAGGGATCCCTCACAGGTGAGACGGGCGGTTTGCTGGAAGCTACTGTCTCCCCTCTGTTGCTGTGCAGAGAGTGCCTGGTTCTGGTGATACTGTCACAGTGGGAAATCCATGTGACATTAACTCCTCCTCAGGAGCCCCTTGCTTCATCCCAGGATGAGTAGTGCTGCTGCTCAGCCCAGGGCATCCTCTACCCCAGGACGGAGCTCCCCAGGCCAGGCAGCAGTGGAAAACATCCCAGGGAGCAGCGAGTGGCAGGAGGAGGCTGGAGGAAGGTCTCTTGTGTAATGAATTGTTCTAAGCAGAAGCTGGCTATTTTTATCCCCCACGATTAGATTCTGAACTCTGAATCATCATTAATGCAGGGCTCTGGCAGCCGGCAGCCCCCCTCGCCGAACGCCACATCGAGTGTTCCTGCTAATTCAGGGAACGTTTGACTCCGCGCGTGTGGGCAGACCCGCGTCACCTACACCACAGTACACAATCTTTTAAGCTTCTTGCAACAGGGTGAGGGGAGGCATTTTTCTTCTGCAGGTTGTGAATCCTCTATTCCTTCCCCAGCCGGTTGTTAGCATGCTGCTGGTTTCTATATATAAAAACCACCTCTGTGTTTGCAGCCAGCTTGGATGGCTGGGCCAGGGTTTACGTGGGAGACTGTGGTATGTGGAGCCCTGGAAAAGCTGATTGGCAGAGGGAAGGACTAGATGACTCCAAAGGGTGCCTGCAGCCCCGCCAGTCAAGGGTGTCTTCTGAAGGACGTGTGCCCTGAGCAGTCCTATTTGACACACTGCTGCTTCTCCTGATGCTTCTGCCTATTTCTCCTGAGCAGCACTCAAATGGCTCCTCTCCTTCATGACCAGCCCTGCCTCAGGAGTACATAGAATCAGAGAACCAGAGGATTATCAAAGAGTTTGGGTCGGAAGGGGTCTTTGAAACCATCTCATTCCAGGCAGGGACACCTTCCACTGGACCAGGTTACTCCAAGCCCAGCCCAACCTGGCCTTGCACACTTCCAGGGATGGGGCAGCCACAGTTTCTCTGGGCAGCCCTTGCCAGGGCCTCACCACCCTCACGTTGTGATATTTCTTCCCCATATCCCATCTCACCCTGCCCTCTGGCAGTGGGAAGCCCTTTCCCCTTGTCCTATCCCTCCAGGTCCTTGTCCCAAGTCCCTCTCCAGCTCTTTTGGAGCCCCTTTAGGCACTGGAAGGGGCTCTAAGCTCTCCCTGGAGCCTTCTCTTCTCTGGGTGAACACCCCCAGCTCTCTCAGCCTGTCTCCAGAGCAGAGGGGCTCCAGCCCTTGGAGCATCTCCATGGCCTCCTCTGGACTCACTCCAGCAGTTCCATGTCCTTCTGATGTTGGGGACCCCAGAGCTGGAGGCAGCTCTGCAGGTGGGGTCTCACCTGAGAGAGGCAGAGGGGCAGAAGCCCCCCCACCTACTGCTCACGCTGTGGGATGAGCCCAGGATACAGCTGACTTTCACCAATCTCTCCCCTGTCCTGTTCATACATGTCGTGTCATACATACCGTGTTCACAGACGTCCCTCCCCAGCCAGCCCTGTCCAAGTGAACCCTGCTTTGGAGTCTGTGAGCTCAAGAAATGCTCTCAACCCACACGGGGTTATATCAATGCCTGCCAAGGATCCGAAGGAGAGGGTCTCTGGCTACTGCTGGCACGATCTGGACCGAGGTCTTGCTGTGTCTGGTGCAGTGGTTTTGTGGTGCATTTTTGTCCTTTAGATGGAATGTGACAGTTGGGAATGAGAAAGCCCAGCTCTCCCAAGGGGTGGTAGATGCTTCTTTCCATTTAGTGTGGATGCTGTATGTGGGCCGTGGTTTTGGTGTTTCCACAGAGAATAAACTTAGAAGCTGTTGGAAAGCTCTGCTGATGGGAATAGCGGGAGATCTATGGCAGAGCTGTGAGGGGGAGGCAGAGAGCAGAGGGAAGAAAGGGAAGGGGAGATGATGCTTTTTGATGTGGTTTTGAGGAGAAAGAATAATCAGAGTCACAGACTGGTTCAGATTGGAAGAGACCTTAAATTCATCCAGTGCATGGGGCAGCCACAGTTTCTTTGGGCTACCTGTGCCATGGCCTCAGCACCACTTGAAGAGGTCTTCGAGTGCCCATTTCTGTGTCAAGGCATCGCTCAGCTACAGCAGTCGTGGCTGTGTCAGCGGAGGAGGGCAGCCAGGGAAAGGACAAGGAGTCCTTGTGTGGAAGATGTGTGCCAAGGGCAGGGGAGAAGTGGGGGTGGGCAGCAGCACTGAGCCAGCTCCCACTGCTGCCTGTGGAGGGTAAGATTAGCCACCAGCTCAATGCTCGCAGCTCCCTGGTTCTACAGGAGCATAAGCTCCCATGCTCAGAGTGCACCCCACGCTCACAGCCTGCACCCCCCAACATGCTACACCCAAGGAGCAGAAATACAGATGAATGTGGGGTTCTTTTGGAGCTCCCTGTGATCTGCCAGGCTTGCTGAGAGGGAGCTGCCTTGCCTGGTGACCCGCAGCACCCCTAAGACCCCTCTGCCACACGTCAGGCTGGCAAACACCAGCCAACTGCAAAGTGAGACCCTGGAAATGGATGGAAGTAGAGAGCCTCGAGGTGTGGTGAGGCTGGCAGGATGAGGGGCTGTATGTCCTTGCTGAGAGGGTCTGCCCTGTCTTCTCCATGCCCTCTGGATAAGATGATTTAAGGTGGGTGTGTAGAATTTAAGGCAATAGAAAAAGGGCAACATCTCCTAAAACCCACATCCACCACAAAAGTTCACATGGAGGGGGCAGAATGGACAGTGACATTGGTTTGCCCAAGTTGCTTGTCATGCAGAGCCCTAGCACAGAAGCTGATCACAGCTGTTGGTGGGGGATCCATGCCTGAAAGTGTCCAAGTCCAGGTTGGATGGGGCTTGGAGCAATCTGGTCTAGTGGTAGATGTCCCTGCCCATGGCAGGGGTTTGGAAGGAGATGAGGGATAAGGTACCTTCCAGTCCAAACCACTCCATGATTCACTGATGTATTTCCATCCCCTGCCCAGTGCTGGAGCTGAACTGGGTGCAGCGCATCCAAGCCTGCAGGCAGGCAGCTCCCATGCTGCTGCTGTGTACCATGCCCAAGAGGAGGCTGCCTCCAGCTGGGGTTTGGGACACACAGAAGTGGCATAAATCAGGTCAGGTCAGTTCACCTGCTTCACTTCAGAGACCTCTGAGCATCAGCAAAGTCTCTGGGAAGAGGAAGGGCAGCCCTGAGAAAACAGGCTGAGGGGAGGGGAAGTAATGGGGCAAGACCAGCCCCTTTCCATGGGCTCAGAGGTGCTGTGCTCACCCTGGCAACCACTGCTATGACCATCTGCTGGTCAGACCTTGTTATGATCCTGGGTTTCTCCTCTGTGGTGGGAGACAGGCCACCCCCCTGCTGTGGTGCCTGGCTCAGGGCAGGGGGACACACTGGGGGCACTGGGCAGCTGCTGTGGGAAACAGCCCTTGTCCCGTCTGTGAGCTGAAGGATCATGGATTCAGGGGATTTAGTTTCAAGCTTTTTCGTCCATCCAAATTAAAAAGATGGCGGGGAAGAAGCTAATTGGACTTTTCCATTCTGTGACCCCACGTCCTAAGAAAGTGCCATGGATTGCAGAGAGTAATCGAAATGTAAGAAAACAGCTTAATCCATCTTAAAGGGAGATCAGCTGACAGAGGAGGCAGCAAACAAAGCATGGTGGGCACCAGGAGCTGGAGGGGCCCCAGCCCTGCCCCAACACACTCCCAGCAGCAGACACATGCTTGGCCAACAAGGAAAGGAATCCCAGAGCTGGAGGGACAGGCAGGAGGATCAGGACCTGTGGCAGCCCAGCAGGAGTCCACAGGAGGAGAAAGGAGCAATGAACTCCCTGCCATATAGAAGCGAGTGTCCACCCTTGGCAAGGGCTCATCAGCCTGGGAGAGAGGGAGCTCCCTACCCTCCCCTGCTCCCACATTCCCATCATTTCTGCTCCTGCCCCTCCAGAAGCTTCTCTTTCCCTCCTTTCCCACTCATCCCCAGCCCCTCAGTCTTTCCTCCCTGCCCCCCTGCCTCTCGAGGACCTGAAGGCAGCTGAGCCCCTGGCCCCACTCCTCCTCCCCTGCACGTCAGGCCTTCATTGCATGGCACTGATTAACATTTCTTTAATTCCATTTCTTTTTGCTATTTCCTCCCACTATCCCAGGTTGCTCCAAGCCCCGGTCTTGGACACTTCCAGGGATGGGGCAGCCACAGCTTCCCTGGGCAATCTGTGCCAGGGCCTCACCACTGTCACAGGGAAGAATTTCTTCCTAATATCTACTCTAAATCTCTGTTCTTTTAGTTTAAAACTGTTCCCCCTCTCTAGCTGTGTTAAAAGTCACTCTTCCTCTCAAACTAAATGAAAAAGAAACCAAGAAACTAAGCTAAAAGGAAATAAGAGTTCATTTATGATTTCAAGTATGTTTTAAGTATGGAAAATCAACTCACTGATTGACAACTCAACTCATATAAAGGTTCATTGATTCTCTTTAAGCAGCCTCAAAAGGTTTGTCATTTTTTCCTGTATAACCCAATGCAGATGAGGATCCCTCTGATCCAAGCAGGATGGGGTAAGACCACTGGGGAGACCTTCAGTGAGGATCTCCCCTGCCTCCCCTCCCTCTGTCTAGCTGCTCCTCTGCCACCCTGCAGGGATCCTGTACCTGCCAAATGGACCAGAGGTGGCCAACCCCAGCCCCTTGCTGTGGCAGAGGGGACAGTATCAGGGACAGACAGGAAGGCTTGGAGGGTGACACAGCTCCCCAGGAGCCATGCAGCATGGCAGGAATCATCATCTGAGCAGCAAACAGCTTCTCAGGTCAGGCACTGAGTGCTCAGAAACACCTCTGCTCTCACAGAGCCACTGACACTCTGTCCTCCGGGGTAAAACATGCCACAAGCCTGGCACAGGCTGAGAGGAGGCATTTGCCATCATGTGGTATTAGTGCAGCTGCATGAGCACAGGCTGCCAGCCCTGAGATCCTGGTGCCACAGAAACACCGGGCAGAGGATGAGGTGCTCAGCTCGGGGCTGCCTGGGCTCAGTGAGGACTGATGCAGTGTCTGACAACAGGTTTTTCTCCAGCCCCTTCAGCAATTGGGACAGAGCAGGGGTCTGCTGGCAGTGCCCTGACAGCTTTTGTCACGCTGCTGGAGAGGAGACTGTTAAATAACCACATGCAGCATAAGGACACCAGCAGCACTGTTAAGCAGCCTGTGGTTGAGCACTGAGGCACACAGGCACTGCAAGTGCAGAGAGAAAGAGAGTGAGTCCTGCCCCTCCTCCTCTGCTGTGCCCTGTTCTCCACACTGCCTGGTCTCATGCCCCTTCTCCTCCCCTCCTGCCATGTCAGCTCTCACCTATCCTGCTTCTCTCCTTTGTTCCATAACCACAGTGGCATTTGGGTTCAGAGCTGGAACAGCCCCCACAGGGATGCCCCCTGGGCTGCCGGAGGGGTTCCCAGCTGGCTCTCAGGATTTCTCCTCTTCCTCCAGGTACAGGGAAGTCTGCAGGGAAGCGGGGCCAGTGCTCCTGCGAGGGGTCTGCCACAGCGTCCCTGCGTGATGGTCTAGGAAGCACTGGGACCATGAAGGGCTTAGGAGATAACAGAAGCCGCCACCTCTCTGATAACCTGGACTCCCCTCAAGACTCTCTTTATGCCCCCCAGGACAGGAACCCTTATCTCCTCAGCCCCACTGACTCCTTCACCATGGATCCCCGATTCCCAGCCCAGAACACGCTCCATGGTGACTGTCTCCTTCCACTCAACAACCAGATCTCCAACAGCAGCACTTTCCCCCGCATTCATTACAACTCCCACTTCGAGGTCCCGGATGACAACCCTTTTCCGAGCCATGCCCAAGCCACAAAGATCAACCGCCTGCCTGCAAACCTCCTTGATCAGTTCGAGAAGCAGCTGCCCATCCACAGGGATGGCTTCAGCACCCTCCAGTTCCAGCGGAGCGACGCGAAGCACCGGAGCGAGAGCCCTGGGCGCATCCGGCACCTTGTCCACTCTGTGCAGAAGCTCTTTGCCAAGTCCCAGTCTCTGGAGGGACCCACCAAGGGAAACGTGAATGGGAAGAAAGGAGCAGATGACGCCAAGCAAAACCGGAGGAGCAAGAGCAAGGACCGAGCGAAGACCTCCGAGCCCAAGCGCAGGACCAGGTCCAACATCTCTGGCTGGTGGAGCTCAGATGACAACCTGGACAGCGATACCTGCAGCTACCGCAACCCCATGGGGCTGATGACGCTGGGCCGGCAGCCCGATCACAGCCAGCCAAAGTACTTCATGCACGCCTACAACACCATCAGCGAGCACATGCTGAAATCCTCCAAGAGCAATAACGACCTCAAAGTCACCCCTTGCACCAATATCCCCATCAACAACGACTCCAACTACATCAAGCGGGGCTCCTGGTCCACGCTGACGCTCAGCCATGCCCGGGAGGTGTGCCAGAAGGCCTCCGCCACCATTGACAAAGCCTTGCTCAAATCCAAGTCCTGCCACCAGGACTTGGCTTACCACTACCTGCAGGTGGGTGCCGGGGTGGGGCATGGCATGCTCCGTGCAGGGAGTGCATGGGAGTTTGGGGGACACTCTCTCTCTGGGCACCCTATAGCCCGTGTGACCTTATCAAACATCTCCAGATGGTTCAACTGCCACCTAAGGTCACATTGCCAGGAGAGGCCTGGGAGGGGCCCCAGTAATAGACCCCCATTCCTCCTTCAGGGACACTGGTGAACATGGGGTCCATCTCCCACATCTGCATCATTGTCCCAGCATCCCCCAGCCCCTGTGCTGGACCATGGCAGCCTGGGGAGGAGGAGATGTGCCACACCATACCCTCTGCTGCGATCCCAATTTGCTGCAGGCCCCACACATGCCCCCACTGCCTGCCCAGACCCTGAAGATGCTGGGGGGAAACTCTTGGGCAGGTGGGTGTGTAGCTGCCCACATGTGGTTGTTCCCAGTGGGTGCCCATGCAGCTGGACATGCTGAGGGACTGTGTCTCACACTTCACTTGGACACAGCTCCCCAAGGTCCAGCCCTGCTCCCACAGAGACCCCCGCTCCACTGCCCCACGGGTTGAAGATCCCCAGCAATAACTAACACTTACCCCTTATATCCACGCATCACAAGGATGTGCCAGCGTGCCCAGTAAGCCCCACTCTGCCCAGCTTCCCCGGAGTGCTGGTAGGACCGACAGCTGCCTCACTCGCCCACGTGGAGCGGGGCTGGGGGCAGGGGGGCAATGCCAGCCCCCAGCTTGCATGGCCGTGGCCTGCATGGCTAATGCTAATTTGAAACCCCGTCACCAATAGCTCCAGGTCACTGTGGCAAATTCCAAAAGCGGTTCTTAAACGACATGAACCTGGTTGTGCCCTAGAGAGAGGAATGAAGACAAATAAGCCAGGCCTGGATGAGGGGAGAAGGGGACCAATCTGTGTATGTAAATCTCCAGCATCGCTTTAATGCAGAGTTGCCATGGGCTCCCTTGGTTGTGCCCAGCAAGCTTACAAGCTTTAAAGAGCAGTGAGTTATTGAAGCACACTCTGTTTCCAATACTGTTCTGGTCACGGCTGCAAATCAAACTTCCAAGGGACTGAACTCATCAGGAACATCAGCAGGAAAAATGGTCTTGGCCTGGTTTCTTTTTCTTTGTCCCCCTCCTTCCAGTGAAGTGTTTGAGGTCAAAGAGCTGCAGCCAAACTCTCTATGGGCCCAGTTCCCCTCCACCTGCAGAGCCTGTCGGGCAGCTCCGACAGCCTCTCACCTCTCGGGGTCTGGCCCTGGCTGGGGGTGTGAGGCTGCCCTGGCCATCGTTCCCCCCATATAATGAGCCTCCATTTCTCGACAGCCTGACGCAGGGCTGTGGGCACAGCTGGGTGGCACGAGCCCAGCCAGCAGCTGGGCAGCCCCACCGCTCGGCTGGGAGGACACGGGTGCCCCGCTGCAGCCGAGCGAGCCCCCACGGAAGTGGGACCAACCCCTCAGCCCCGGGCCGACCGACGCAGGCAGCGCCCAGGTAGGGATCTTGTATTGAGGGAAAGCTTGTGCCCAGCTCCCTCCCACCCTGACCCTGACCCTCATGGGACCACTGGACAGGGGCAGGAGCCTGTGCCACCAGACCTGGAGCGGACAGGCAGCAGCCAACAGCCTGGAGGGGCACTGGGGGATGCCAGGGTACAACCAACATCTCAAGTGCCCGGAGCAGCCCCTGCAGCCAACAGCATCTCACCAGCAAAGCTAAGACCCCCAGCACCCAGAAAATACGATGTTCTGTGCCCCTGCAAGCCAACAGGTGCTCAGGCTGATCTTGTACTTATGTGATCCATAGAGATCAGGGCACAGGGCTCAGGAACCTCAAGGTAGCATGGGCTGATTGTATCCAAGACCCCTCCTCGACATGGGAAAGGGACTACACTGGTAATGGCGAAGTCATCTCTGCAACTGGTGTGTGGGAAACATCCTGTCACATGCTCCACGGGGCGACAGGATGAGCCCACTCCCTGCATGTGCCACAAGGAGGAACTGCAGGGATTTGCCTGCCAAGTGCCAGGGGGGCACAGAGGCCCTGCCCTGCTGTGGATGGGGCTCTTGCCAGGTAGAAATTCCTGGTGGGTCCCAGAAGTAAAGGGACATAAGGGAGGGCAGGAGGAGTGGGATGGGGACAAACAGGACACCCCAGCCTCCAGTTTGGGCAAGCTCCTCAGGCTATTCACCTCTCCTGCCCCATTTGCAGACTCTGGGTAGTCTTGGGCTTCACTGGGGACTATTGGGGGTTCATGTGATGTTTCCAGGCCCATTCCCATACCCAGACGTTAGAGCTGGTAATCACCCAGCTCGAGGTCCAGCCCTGTCCCATTGTCATCAGGGGTTTCTTGGGATCAGTCCCCAAAGTGACACAGCTCCATTTGTAGAGCAGAGTCCCCAGGGAGGGAGGTTGTGTTCTCCATGCCCCGTTCCCCCATCTCCGGGGGCCCCACATGTGGCTGGCAGCACAAGGAAAGAGGCTGAGGGGTCAGGATCCCTATGGCTAGGAAGCTCCTTGGAGTGGGAGATGACCCAGGCAGGGGTGAGAAGGAGCTGTGGATCCCAGGACCATAGCAAAGGGATGGGCAGTGTGGGGGCTCCCAGGGGACAGTCACCATAAACCTCATGCATCACCCAGATAAGCCTCCCCAACCCCACTTACAGTCAGACCACACCTGAACTTCCTTAGCCCCCAGGACCCCCCAGAATAGTTCATAATCCAGACTGGGTGGCCTGTTCAGTGCCAGCAACTCAGTGGATGCTCACTGCCTCATGCCAGCCCCACCTAGCTGCCATGGAGCAAGAATCAAGCCCAGGGCCTTCCTAGAGGGCGCCCTGCCAGAAGGACAGCCGGGGCCCAAGGGCTCCAGTTTGCTTTCTCAAGGACATGGCCGAGCCCGCGGCTGACCCCGAGGGACATGGCCCTGGAGGGAGCAGCAGTGTGCCCACGTCAGTGGAGCCTGTGCATGGCCCTGCATCCCTGCCCGCTGCGCCCGCCCCGCCAGAGCTTGGCAGGGCGTTCCTGTGTGCTGCATGGCCGTGTGTGGCGGGGCTGAGCTGCATGTCAGAGCTGGCACGTGTGTGAATGGAAACGCTGTTTGCTCTGCAAGTCTCTTCCTCCAGACCTCCCTGAAACTGTGGGAGCTGTGCAGCTTCTGCACCCCTGTCCAGAGCCCAGGAGTGGAGCCCTTCCCTTCCCTCCACTCCCCGCTCAGTTGGGGGATGCCCATGTGACCCCTTCCCTTTCCTCTCCATGCTCTGCTCATGGCAGGAGAGCAGCAGAGCCAGACAGTGCTGCTGGTTTGTGACGTTCAGCATTGTGGCAGCAGCAAACCCCAGTTCTAGCGATGGACACATGCCTGAATCCCACATGCACTGCATGGCACCACATGGACCATGACTGGGCAGAAGGATGCACATCCCTGCAGCCTGGAAGACCACCTCTGGTGCCTACTCCTCACCTCCATGCAGCCTGAGGGCAGGTGCATCCCCAAGCCCCCACAAATGCTTGACCTGGGGGTCCTCTTATATCCACCCCCTCCACACCAACCAGAACACCATGGGCAGAACCAAACACACACCTGGGAGAGCAGCAAGAAGGGCAGCAGAGTCCTACTGCCAGTGAGGAGCCTCCAGAGCTGCCCTGGGCCAGGCCTTGGTGCCCTCAAGCCCTCTTGGTCCTGTCTGTGACACATGGGCTGTTCTCAGAGCCCAGAGTCTCACCTGCCAGGAATGTTGCTGCCATCAAGGGGCCTCAGTGACCAGTGTCAATGTCTGTCCTTGACCACAGGAGCTGCTCTGGGCTCATCATCCCCATCACAGAGCTTCAGACCATGGGACAGACTCCTCACATCCTCAGGGGCCTGACAGTGCAGAGAAACACCCCAAAAGACCCTGAAGAGCACCCCAAGTACCTGTACTGCTTTTGGAGGTTCCCAAGGGCACCTGCTTTTCTTTTCAGGTGTGATACTTATGAAACATTTGTCCTGCACTCTGTACCACAGGAGCAAGAGCTTCCTGTGGACTCTGTATGCGGGCAGAGGCGGGACACAATCCAGACTGGGGTAGGGGATTCAGAGGGTGTTCCTTCCCCTTGACTGCTGAACTGGAATGTAGAGCCCCCTGAGAGCTGTGTCTTGCTGTCTTGCCAAAGTGAAAAGCAGAGGAAAGGCAGGGAAAGGAGAAATAAGGTAGCTCGGTGAGGACCAGCGGGCTGTCCCGATGCCACAGGGAGGCTGTCCTTGGGAGAGGGCCAGAGTCTGTACAGGGCAGGCAGTGCTGGGGGCTGCATGGCTCATGGGCTGCACCAGCAGAGACACACTGAGAGGGCCAGAGGCCAGGAGGTGTATGCACCAGTCCTGGTGGAACTGAGCAGCCCCCAGCCCCTGCCCTGGAGCAGCAGCACTAGAGCAGCCACAGCAGCCTTAATGCCCCCATTGTCCTGGGCTGAACCCAGCACCCCTCACTTCCCCACACCATCCGGCGTTTGCCCCTGCACAGGGCACGGCCATGCAGTCCCTGGTCTGCTGAGCAACCTGGCTGCTGGCAGACTCTGCCCTCCTCCTCCAGGCCTCTCCCCTTCCCAGCCCCACCTGCCCCCGCCCCAGCCCCGTGTTAGTCCAAGACCCCCAGAGGCAGGAGCTGCAGCTCCCCCCGAGGAAAAGGCAAGCAGCCAAATGCAGTCTCCAGTCAGACCTGACACAAAGGTAATGGGTATTAAAGTGCTTTCTCAAGGCCCTTGTCTCCTTTAGGGACAGAGCCAGACATCCCAGTGGCCTGTTGGGATCCCTCCCGTGGCAGGACTTAGCTGGAGCCAGTGCAGTCCCTCCTGGCCAGCCTCGAGGCCACCAGTGTGGACAGAGGCTGGGGCAGAGGCAGTGCTCACAGCCAGCAGGGAAAGGTCTCTAGGCTCTTTTCCTACATTTGTAGGAATGTGATGAAAACACCTGCAGCCCCTGAGCTGGGCAGTCAGCAGCAGCCAGCCTGGGAGTTACAGCCAAGCACAAAGATTGCAGGAGGCAGGGTAGAAAGAGATGGGAAAACCCACACCAGCAGCAAGTGGGGCCAGGGACACCTGGCCAGGTGTGAGTCTCACATGGAAGACTCACTCCCCATTAGTCCCCACCTGGATCTCACACACCTGCATCAGCCCTGACTCTGTGTTCCACAACCCCCAGTAATGCAGGTGCTGGGTCATGGGCACACTCCTGACAAGAGCCCCATCACTCACAGGCTGTTTGAGCTTTGTTCCACACCTTGCCTTCTCCTGGACACACAGAGAAGGCAGCAGGATGGCAGGACACAGGCTGAGCTTCTGCTCCCTTGGGCGTAAAGAGCCCTTGGGGTGAGCTGAGCTGTTGTGTGTGGATTGAGCCTGGACACAGCCCAGGCCCTCCCAGGACCACGAGCAGCCACTACCTGAGGATCTAAACCTCACCAGAAGATGCTGCACCCCAACAGCATCAGATAGACCCTCAGACTGGCCCTGGCTCCCACAGAACATACCTGCAGTGAACAGGGGTGGGAAAAGGCACCACACAGCATTTAACAGCTCTGGCTCATCACAGCTGCAGCACAGCTCTGCATTCCCAGAGAACTGTATGAACACTGGCTGCTTAATCCCACGGCTCCCTGGGGATCTGGGCAGATCCAGCAGCTCCATCCAGCACAGCCAATTTGGATGCTCCTCAGCAGCATGAGCTGTGATCAGCACAAGACCCATTGCTGCTGCCCATGGCACCCACCCAACCTGCTGCTCCCCCAGGCAGACTGGGTGGCCTCAGGCCACCCTGGGGTCGGCATAGCATGGACATGGCTGCACCCTCACGTCTGTCCTTGCTTCTCCATGGCCTCATCACTCAAGGGCAGGACAAAGACCAGCAGCAATCTGAGTGAGCCACAGAGCCAAGGCTTGCTCCTGGCAACTCGAGCTTCCCCATCTTTCTCCTTACCTGTCCCACACGATGTGTGGCTCTTGTCCTGGTCAGTTCTGGGCACCTTGGCTCTGCCTCCAGTCCCCCACACAAACCCTTCACAGGATGGGCAGGTGGGGTGTTGGCTACTGTGGTTGCTCAGTGCTTCAAGCCTCCAGTGGGACCATCAGCTCACTCATCTCTAGTGAAGGAACAAGAGACCATGTCTGACTCAAATTAGTTGTGGAGTTGCCATCTTAGTAGAGTTAGAAGCAGTTCTCTTGCCGAAGGTGCTGCTCATCTTTGTGCAGAGAGGCCAGTGCAAAGTCTGTATGCCTGAGCTGCTCCAGAGGGACTTGTGAGAGCCTGACTTGGCTTCAGAAATTAATTTCAGCCACTCAGAGTCACATTCAACTCAGAAATCTAAAAGGGTGTTAGATCCTGTCTGGGCTTTGACTCGCAAGTCCTGCTCTACAACAGAACTTTTGTGTTCAGTGACATGGTCTGTGTGATGAACACCCGTGTCTACTCCTGTCCCAATGCCCCACACAAGCCCTCCTCCCTCCCCATTACATCTGGCATTGTGCAGCTTGGATTGGCTGTGTGAGCATGTCTGGTGTGGAGGTGGTCTGCAGCAGCAGGGGAAATGGCTGTGATGTGCTGAAACAGAAGCCACCAAACCCAGGGCTGTCTGGCATGAAGTGGTAAGGGAGGGTCATAAAGGAGTTGTGTTGCTCGTTCCCACTGCACTCCAGTGGAAGGTCCAGCAATCCCCCCAAGTCCCCATGATCCCATTGGTCCACGAGGTGCCATCCCTCACATCTGCTCATGCTCTCCTTTCTCCTGTAGGTGCCTCAGGGGGAGTGGAACAACACGCTGTCCAGGGACAAGGACAGCGAGATCCCGTGCCGGCGCATGCGGAGCGGGAGTTACATCAAAGCCATGGGGGATGATGATAGTGAAGACTCAGAAAACAGCCCCAAACCATCCCCAAAAACTGCAGCTCGGAGGCAGAGTTACCTCAAGGCCACCCAACAGTCCCTGAGTGAGCAGAGCACCACACAAAGGTAATGCTGGAGCTCCTCCAGGAGCTCTGCACGGGTCCCAGAGCAACCCCTGGAGCAGCCCTTGGGGTCTGGCCAGCAGCAGCACCCCACAGAGGCCCCAAGTGGGGATCAGAGCCCAGCAGGGCTCCTGCACCCCAGCTTGGACTGCCCACAGGGCAGACATGAGAAGTGGGACAGGAGGAGATGGGCAGAGGAATGGAGAGAGCTCCCCATCCTGGTGACTCCAGATAGCCCTGGCATTCGAAGCTGCTCCAGGTCCCTGTCTGCTCAGTGATGGGGAGAGCACTGTTCTGATTGGAGCTGTGGGGATTTCCTCTCCAAGCATCTTCTCCTCTGAGGGAGTACAGAGGTCCCAACCCCATGATGCCACGTGGACATGGAAGCTGCTGACCCAGCATGGCTCAGGACACTTGGCACACAGCCCAAGGCCTGCTGGGACTGTGACAGCTGCTTTACTCCACGGGTGTCCCAAGGACCCTGTGACCAGCCAGAAAGTTGGCACACTGGACTGAGTGATATCCTGAGGCCAGGAGAGAGGAGCCGAGAGGTTAGGCACCAGGCATTGAGGGAGGAAGACCCACAGTGGTTTGACCCAGCCACACAGGAGAGCCAGGGGAACACAGCAGTTTTGCTGGGCCAGAAGGTGGTCCTGCAGGACGGGAGGTGTGTGGCCCATGACCAGTGGTGATGCTTTACTGTGTCCTCACCAGCTGCTCCACTTCCCAGGGCAAGGCATCTGGAGACTGTCAGTGTTTTGGATGCTGCAGCTTGGGAGGGTGTGAGCGGTACGGAAGGGCAGGAAGAAGCATGAGCCATCGCAGATGAACTCCTGAGGCTCAGCAGGCAGAGGGAAGCTGGGTGCAGGCAGTGTGGGGACCCCTCATGGAGGCTTCAGATTGAGGTCAGATGCTTCTTTCTGCTGAGAGATGGTGACAAAATCAACTGTCGGGAGCCCTAGAAACGCTTGCTCTGGATCCATCCCTATTCCCAGCCTTCACATCCACCTCAGAGGAGCAGAGAGGGGTCATGGGGTCTCTGGTGTGAAATACCTATATGGAGAGGCTGGGGTTCCTCATTGCCCATCCAGACCATGTCCATCGGGATCTGAGATGCCTTAAGCGCTGGGCTCAGCCCGAGCACAGGACAGTGCTGGGAAAGTTCTGGGGAGCGTGGGGGATCGGGGCCGCAAGGATGCGGCTGTGGGAAGCGGGGGGCTCGGAGGGCTCCGGTCAGGGTTCGTCCCGGCTGGAGCTCTGCCGGGGGCAGGACCCTGCGGGCCGAAGGGGGCTCTGTAATGGGGCCTTCCCTGGGATGGAGCTGGGGCTGGAGCCGGGGCTGGAGCGGAGCCGGGGCTGGAGCCGGGGCTGGAGCGGAGCCGGGGCTGGAGCGGAGCCGGGGCTGGAGCCGGGGCTGGAGCGGAGCCGGGGCTGGAGCCGAGGCTGGAGCCGGGGCTGGAGCGGAGCCGGGGCTGGAGCCGGGGCTGGAGCCGGGGCTGGAGCCGGGGCTGGAGCGGAGCGCGGCCGCCACCTGCTGACCGGCCCTCGCCGCCCGTCGGGGAGCCCCGGGCTCCACCAGCCGGGGGACAACGGGATGTGGCTGGGACAGGGAAAGACAGCCAGAGCCAGGGCAAGGCACAGAGCAAGGAGCTACGATCCGTCCCTTCGTGAGTGCCTCTGCCCCTCCGTGGTCTGTTGGCCGCTGTCTGTGACTCAGTTTCCCTGCGGACGGGCTGCGAGGGCAGGGCAGGGTGAAGGCCAGTGGAATGGCACAGGGAGGGAATGCTGACTGTTGCAGGACACTGCTGGCTTTACGAGGTGAGCTCACAGACAAAAGATTGTCAGCATGAGGGAAACCTGTCAGTCAGTGGAGAGCACAACGCTTGGGGCTTCACATGGCCTTCACAGGGCTCTGCCCTGCCCTCAGCTCCGCTGTCCCCCAGGCAAGTTACAGACAGACCTCTGCACCCACAGCTGTGACAGATGTGGAGGAAGCAGCACTAAAGGGGCCTCTGTCAGGACCAGAGGCCCTTCCAGGAAATTCCAGCGGGAAAGTCCCCATAGCTCTCCCAGGTTAGCATGACTGACCATGTCTTGCACCTTGTCCATCCATTCAGTGACAAGGATTCTTCACACAGGGTCTCATGGTGGAAGAGATGAACAGGGGAGTCCATCCTTCCCACATCCCTCCTCTTCTTCCTGCATCCCTCCATATCTCTCCAGCCCCTGTGTGCCTGGATCTGAGCTGAGACCACAGCTGAGGTCTGCATTGTGTTGGGCTCGGCAACAGCCCTGATCTCCTCCCTCACAGAGGCTGCTGCCAAGCCCCAGGACCTGGAGAAAGAGTTTCTCCCAGAGTCTGCAGCAAAGGTGCTCTGGAAATACTGTCATCTTGCTCCTGCAGCATTGTCATTCCAGGCTGGCTCCCCTTGGACTTCTTCTAGATAAATTTTTGGGTTCCTCTACACAAATTTTTATACCTCTATATATCCATGTATCTATATAGATATATGAGCGTGTGTGTGTGTGTGTGTATATGTATATGGGAGCCCCCGGTGGTCCAGGGGAAAAGACACTGCACTGTCACTGCAGAGACCCGGGTTCGATTCCCGGTCGGGGCCCCTCCCCGGGCAGATGGAGCTCGTTAGCCCGTAAGGCAATCCATCTACGTCCTGAGGACCTCGCTGCCACCGTCCAAGCGTGCTTGGCCCCGGCGGATGAACCTCAGGATTAAAGGGTGGGCTCAGTTCCGCGCACACTGTGTCTCACCTAAAAAATCCAATGCGCAGGCTGGAAGGTGTAAAAACCTTCCCCGGTTCTTCGTTCGCGAAGAGACTGGCCGTTATATGTATATATCTTGCAGATGTTTCCAGTTGCAAAATCCACAAAACACCATTTAAAAGTAATTTCTCACCCTACCTCTCACTCCCTTCCCACCAGTCCAGGCAGTGCTGTGACTCTGGAGGCTGGCACAGATCCCATGTGCTCCTTGGAGTTCAGCTGGACTAACCTGGTATCTGCAGTGCATTCCTGGGGTTAGTGTGACCTGAAATCTTGTCCTTCTTCTTCTTGTCCTCTCCTTCTGCTGCACCCAACAACCCTTCACCTGTGTGCCAGGCATTCCAGGGGCTGGCAAGGTGAGGAAGTCCTTCCTTCTACTCCAGGGACCAAGCAGTGGATGTGGTACCCGGCATCATCTCCGTGCTGCACAGTGCCTGTGCCTGGCAGAGGGGCTGTGGGCAGGGATGATCTGACCATAGGCAGGGGGGCTCTGGCTCTGCTCCAGCAGAGCCCCAGCACTGCCCCTACTGTGGGGTCACCCCTCACATCCTCCCTCTCTGCTGGCAGGAGCCTGGACCGCCTGGACTCTGTCGAGATCCTCCTACCTCCGAAGTTCCCGACCTGGGAGGAAGAATACAACCAGATCTCTGACAGCGTCAATGAGTCCAGCTGCATCAACCAGGTGAGGTGCTGAAGTGCTGACCGGCTCTGCCAGCTCAGCCTGGCAAGAAAGAAGGCCAGCTCAGGGCAGAGGGAGCATCATCTTCTTCCCCCTTCAAAACAAGGCACTGGCTGCACTCCAGGAACTGCACAGGCTCTTCCCTGGCAGCTTTACCAAAGTGTCAAGGTCAGCTACTTAATCATGATTCATATTAGACCTCCTTCCTCCAGCTTTGCCTCCTCTCACACTGCTGGTGGAGCCAAAGTTATTCTGCCTCAGGTATGGTAGCCCAGAGTGGTGCTCCACAGCACTGGGTCAAACTCAGGGCTGCTCCACGTGCAGGGTCCCACCGTGTCACCCCCTAGAAGCCGCCTGCAAGGCTGTCCAACCCTGCTGCAAACTCCTCGTGCCCAGTGGGTGGGTGCAGAGCCTGGGCCAACCTCACCTGCTGGTGTCCAGCCTGGGACACCGCAGCACTGGGTCACCAGGGACAGTCACCCTGCTCAGCTCAGGACCTCATCCCTCATGCAGCAGACTGGGCCCAGAAACAAGGTGCTTTTAATTCATGAGGCTGAACTCCCAGCTAGCTGGGGATGTCTCTCTTGGATATTCCTGGGCCCCGTGGGGTTGGCAAAGCCAAGGATGCCTGTGAGATGCTGGTAGTGGGTGACAAACCCCTTGTCACAGGGTGAACGCATGCCCTCACCCCTGACTCCCCAGTTCTCATGTCTGGAATGCAGTTGATGCAAACTGGGTTTAATTCCCTACAGAATGGTCTTGGGATTACTCTGGAGCTCTCCCTGGCTCAGGTGGCTCCAAGACAGCTGCCTCACAGGCCAGGAGATAACTTGTGCCATGGAAAGCCTTTGCAGAGGTCTCATGTGCTTATCTCAGCCCTTTCACTGTGTGGGTGAAGGTCCCAGGGCAGGAATGGCTCCATAGGCTTCACCCAGCAGGTCCAGTATTGCCCTGGGCCTCTGTCATGCCCCATCTCTGTTCATGCATGTCTGCTGGGAACATGTGCCCACACAGGCCTGCCCTGTCTGTGAGCCCTGACCAAAGGCAGCAGCACGAGGAGGGGTTACAGCCCTGGAGTGGGCACCAGGAACCCAGGGATGAGGAGTGCTGAGCACTGTGTATCCTGCCAATGTTCCCCTCCAGGTGTGTGGGTCTCTGAAGCCTCCTCTGGCCCAACCCAGCCCCTCTGGTGCCATGGCTGGTACCGCCTGCTGTCCCAGAGCAGTTGGAGCCCTTGGAGGAGAGCTTGGGAGAAGCACAGGGCATTGCTGGGCAAACCTGTTCCCTGTGGTCAGTCTCGTCCCTTGTGCAGCAGCAGCAATTGCTGGGTGTCTCAGTGCACAGAGGGCAGCAGGACCATTGTGTCTTGTCCTTTGCATGTCAGTCCATGCCTGAAGCCAGGTCTCTGCAGAAGACAACGGGTCTATGCTCTCTCCGTGTTTAGAGCTTCTGTTCTGCAGCTGAGTGCAACACCCCATCGAGCCATCAGAAGGGTCTTGGAGTTGAATGGTCTGAGAAGCCCATGACGTGCCAGGAGCTGCCCAGGCAGCCACCCAGAGACAGACTGGTGGCACTGGGATGCTGGGGGAACACCAACTGCCACAGCACCTGCTCAGATGTGGTGCTGCTGCCATCACATCCACTCTGCCACTGCACTCCAAATCCCAGAGAGTTCAGCTCCAGCTGGTTGGGACTGAGAGACTTCCTATGAACTGCATGTCTGTTGATCCAGGATGGAGATGGTTCAGCCACTAGTGTCAGTGCCAGAGGCAGTTCTACCCCTGCCCTCACCTTTGTGTGACCTCCAACACCTTTCTTATGTGTCCAGCCAGACCCCAGTGTCCTCCCACACAGAATTATCCCCTGCTCTGACAGACAAGTCCCCTCTGATTGGTTTTGTCCCCACTCGGCTCCACCTTGCAGACCTCTGGCAGCTGGGGATTCCCCAGGTATGCATGTCAGCATCCCCCTGTCACACCAAGGTGGCCTGAGAGAGCCAGCTGGTGACCCCAACACTGCCAAGTCCCACTGTGCAGATGGGCCAGACTATCCCCCAGAGCCAAGCCTCTTCCCTCAGGTACACTTTGAACCTGGATTCTTCCCAAGATGGGTCACCTTGGGCATGAGCAGGGTAGGTCATGCAGGGCAGAGCCCAGAGAGTGGATGTGCTCTGCAGACTTGGGAAGCAGAGGAAGTGGCATTTCTCCCTACGGGCAGTGCATCAGGGGTCTGTCCACGTGCCACGTGTGTGCCGTAGCTTTGCTGTGGTGGGAAGGCAGCTCAGCTTCTGTGTGGCTTCTTCTGGCTCGGGGTCAGCAGAGGCAGCAGCAAGGTGGCCAGTCCAGCCCATGAGGGTGAGGGACAGTTTCCCTGGCATGGAGCACGCATGGAGCACGCTGGCTCTGTGGGCTGCAGGAGCCCATCGCTGCTCCTGGCCATGCTGGGGGCTTCCCAGAGGTGCTCACTGGGAGCCACACCAGCCTTGTCCAGCTGTCCATGTGTGCCAAGGGGTGTCCCAGCACTGTGTGTCCGCAGTGTCCCCTGTGTATATACATGGATATATAGTGCATACAGCAGGCTGAAGGTGTCAGCAGCTTCTCCTATGGTTGAGATGTCCTGTGGAGCTTTGCTGTGCTGTGTCCATGCCACTGTGTGAGGGGCCTGTGCGACACCTCAGTTGGCAACTTATGAGTACTGAAGTGTCAGCATTGGTGGCCCCAGAGAATGAGCCACCCACTCCCCTTGTCCTCAGTCCCTGTGCAGTGACTGTCTGTGTGAGGGGCTCCCCTGTTCTTGACCTTTAACCTTCTCCAACTCTTTCTTCCAGATGTTTGGACCCCCCTCACTTATCCCTCAGATATTTACCCATGGAGAGCAGGTATTGTCCCGCTGGCGTTTCCCTCATCCTTCCTCATGGAGCTTTCTCGGGTCAGTGGGGACACCCATGGCGGGGTGTGAGGCAGCCTCTGGGGTCAGCCCATGCCCAGGCCAGCAGCAGGAGGAAGAGGAAAAGAGGAGAAGGAGACAGCAGGCACTGCAGGGCAGATGGAAAGCTTGGTGCTGGACCCAGCAGGGGCTTAGGCACTGTCAGTTTTAGAGGGGAAGCAGATGAACTTCTTGAGCCAATCTCATGGAGCTCAGATGCCAAAGCTGGGCAGGATCAATTGTCCTTGAGTGTCAGGAGAAAGAAACGGCCAGGAGAGATAGAAGTGGGCAACGGGGCCAGTCTCAGCATCTCTTATTTTTATTTCGGAATGGTCTGCTCTGGGCTGACTCTGGTTTGATTTGGCCGAGCTTCTGCCAAGTCCAGGTTTCCCCAGCTACTGCCACCAGAGAGCAGAGCAGGGCTGGGGGTACTGGGAGGGAGGTGGAGGCGGTAGCAGAACTGCCCCTGCCCAGCCTACTGCGGTCGGCTGCCGAGCCCTGTCCTGGCCCTCACTGCAGACAAGGCTGGGATGGGTTCTGAGGTGCCACCCAGACCCACCCCAGGCAGCCTGTCCCTGGGCAAGGGTGGGGGCTTTCCCCCAGCCCACACCTCCTTCTTTCTTTCTCCCCATCTCCCCCCATCAGGAGCTAGCCTGCCCTGCTGGGCTCTCGCTGAGACTGGGGTCTCCCACCTGTGCTGGGACAGGGGGACCTGGCAGAGGTTGGACTAGGATTTTAGCCCCATGTGCTCTCAGCCTCACCATCAGGGCTGAGGGATGTTTCACAGGCACTGTTTATGGTAAGTCTCTCCTAGTCCACAAGCACGGACCCTCTCACCGACAAGGAGGGCCTCCTGTTCCCTCTTACAGCAGGGAGCCCGGGCACCTTGCACTCCAGCAGCACCAAGCACTGCACCTCCCACATCCCCTGCCACGAGCAGGAGCACGCAGGAGCAGCAGCAGGGCGAGGAGCAGGAGGGAAGGGAAGGGCGGCCCACAGGCAGGAGCTGACTGGGGCTGCCCCTCTTCCCGTGCAGGCACCCGAGCCGGAGCTGGGGGAGCAGTACGAGGCGGTCTGCGACTCGACCTACAGCGAAGCCGAGTCGGCGGCTGCGGAGGTGCTGGACCTGCCTCTGCCCAGCTACTTCCGATCCCGGAGCCACAGCTACCTCCGCGCCATCCAGGCAGGCTGCTCCCAGGAGGAGGACACGGGCTCCGTCCGCTCCATCTCCCCGCCACAGACGGGCAGCCTCAGTGGCAGCAGGACCCTGCCCACCAACAGCAGTGAGTGCCGGTCGCAATGAGGGGCCAGGGGACGGGGCGGAGGCCGGGGGAAGACAGGGGACACTGCTGTTGGCCGCCTGGGAGCTGTCGAGCGTGCGAGGTGCTGGGATCAGGTTCCTGCATCCCCAGCCATGGGTGTCCATGACTTTTATGGGGGCCTGCTCTGTGCTGGAGAGAGTGGCCAACAGCTGGATGCAGGTCCTGGAATGACAGACAGGCTCTGGGTTCTGCACCAAAAGAAATGTCAGCAGCAGGCCAAGGGAGGGACTTCTCCCCCCTCTGCTCTCATGAGACCCCCAAAGCAGGGCTGCCTCCAGCTCTGGGGTCCCCAACATCAGGAGGACATGGAACTGTTGGAGCAAGCCCAGAGGAGGCCATGGAGATGCTCTGAGGGCTGAAGCCCCTCTGCTCTGGAGCTAGGTTGGGAGAGCTGGGGGGGTTCTGTCCAGAGAAGGCTTCAGGGAGACCTTAGAGCCCCTTCCAGTGCCCAAATGGGTTCCAAGAAAGCTGGAGAAGGACTTGGGACAAGGTCTGGAGTGAGAGGGCAAGGAGGAATGGTTTCCCACTGTCAGAGGGCAGGGTGAGATGGGATACTGAGAAGAAATATCACAACGTGAGGGTGCTGAGGCCCTGGCACAGGTTGCCCAGAGAAGCTGTAGCTGCCCCATCCCTGGAAGTGTTACAAGGCCAGGTTGGTCAGGGCTTGGAGCAACTAGTGGAAGGTGTCCCTGCCCATGGCAGGGGGATGGGACTGAATAATTTTTAAGATCCCTTCCAACACAAACCATGCTATGACTCCATGCTGGGATCTGTCTGGCATGGCTGGCACAGCCTGTAGAGGTCCAGGAGAGCGCCATGTCTTTGTTCAGTCAAGCCAAACCTGAGCCTGAGTTCTGCAGCTGGACCCCACTCTGGGATCCCCACCTTGCCCAGGAGCACTGGCCTCCCTCTGTGCCCTAATCCCTCCAGGGCAGGGGAACCTGCAGCACAGGCAGCAGCCCTGCTGCCCTACACTAGGAATAGCATCCATCCTCCTCCTTCTCCTCACCACAATGCAGCTCTCATTACTCCAATCCAGGCTGGTGTTGGCAGGTTTAACCTCTCTCCGAAACTCTTGGGAACAAAACTCCATCAGGGATTGCACCAGCTTCCCCAGCACCTGAGAGTATCCAATGTCTGCAGCCTCATCAGCCAGAGACAGGAACTGGGGCTGGGCAGAGGGAGGGCAGAAGGTGTCTGCCTCCATCCCTCAGTGATGGAGGTGTGACAAGGCTTTGGGGCTCACCATGAACTTCTTTGCAGGTTCTTGCACAGGCAGGACTCCTGGAAACAAGTCTTTCTAATCAGAGCTTGGGAAAAAGACAACTGGTGAGAATTTGCCCCCTCCATATCCACAGGATTTGTGACTTTGCCCAGCAGAGCCACAGGCAGGTCTGACCCTGCCCAGGAGCCCAGGCAGCCTGGATCTGAGCCAATCATGGGGCTCCTGTGCCATCCAGGTGCCAGTCCAGCTGCACACCGAGGAGGAGGAGCAGCACTGGGCTGGGTTTGCAGTCCAGTCCCTTCCCCTGCAGGCGGAGTGACAGAGGTGACAGGCAGACAGCATCACCCTAGTGCACCCAGCCCTGGGGCTGCTACCTAGAGACTAGCCTCAAAATTGTCTACACTGAGATCCTGGGAGTTCATTTCTTGTCTGGACTGACTCCAACTGCTTTCTTCCCCATGACAGAATCAGAGCAGCCATGTAGGTGTCTGGCAAATCAACTCCTACTTTGCCCTCACCATGGATGGAGACTCCATTGCAGCCTTCCAGTATCTAAAGGGGCTTATTAAAAAAGAGATAGAGGGACTTTTTACACAGGCAGATAGTGATAGGACAAAGGGAAATGGTTTTAAACTAAAAGAGGAGAGATTTAGACTGAATGTTAGGAAGAAGTTCTTTAATCAGAGGTTAGTGGAACAGGTTGCCCAGAGAAGCTGTGGCTGCCCCATCCCTGGAAGTGTTCAAGGCCAGTTTGGACAGGCTTGGTCTAGTGGGAGGTGTCCCTTCCCATGGCAGAGGTTTGGAATTGGGTGAGCTTTAAGGTCCCTTTCAACCCAAACCATTCTGTGACTGTATGATGACAGATAGTGAGACCCTAACATCCCTGGCTGTGGGGCAAGAACAGGTCTTCTGATGAGTTTCAAGGAACTAATGAGCCTTCCTGAGCCCCAGAGCCCAGCACCCCTGTGCTGAGCCATCGCAGTTATCCCTGGCTGCAGATACCTGTATCCCTGGCTGCAGATACACGCCAGGTATCTGCAGCCAGGGATGCCTGGAGGCCAAGATTATTCATCCCATCTCCTGATTAGGAATTACTATAAGGGACAAGAGCCTCTCTCTCCCTCCAGTGTTAGTCGGGACTGACTCCATGCCCCGGGGTCAGGGTGAGGCTGTGCACAACCCTGTTCTGCTGGTTTCTCTCCAGCCCGGCCATCTCTCCCATCAGGCTGCTCCGGGTTCCTCGTCAGCGCGGGGCTCTTTCCCAGACGCCTGGCCAGACCTGGCTGTGCCGCGGGCCGAGCCCTCCCCTTCCCCCCTCCCCTTCCCGCATGGCCAGAGCAGCCAACACCTCTGGGATGACTGGGGGCTGCCTGCACTCCCTGTCAGGACCACTCTGCCCTCCTGCAGTGCTGCCCCAGGCACTCAGCACCCAGGTGGGAACCAAGGAAGGCAAGTACTTTGCCCCAGGATATAATTTTGCCAGGATGCTGAGGTCACTGGCTCAAGACAGCAAGAAATGGCAAGGACTGCTCAGACCCCACAGTGCTGGGAAAGCCCAGGAAGAAGGAGATGCAGAGCTAGGTTTCTGTCTCATCCAAAAATGAGCTGATGCTGGCTCCTGCTGTGGGGACCAGCACCACCCCGGCCCAGGGATGAGTTTGGCACATCCTATGCCAAAGGAGGATCTGCAGCAGTGGCTTCAGTCCTGGGTCCATATGTCTCCTGGAAAATCTGTGCATGGGCTGCACATGGAGATGCTGCCTCTGCACATGGCTCCTGAGGGCCTGGGCAGAGCCAACAGGTCCAGCTGTGGGAGCTGCAGTGTAGGCAGCCACTGTATTCTCTCTGCAGCATTTCAGCTGGTGTGGGCCGGGTGGCAGCACACTCTGGAGAGGTGCTCAAGGAAGTTGCCAGGTCCTATTAGCTTTCTGTGATGCTTCAAGTCACATGATCTGCATCACTTTGCATCGTTTTCTCCAAGGCAGCCTGTGTCCTTCTCGGCTCCAGCCAGCCGTGATGCTCCAGGTGAGGCTTGGATGTAACACAAGGTGCGAGGCGCTGAGGGCTCCCATCCCAGGAACAGTTCTGGGAACTGGTTACAAAAGGTGATACCTTGGTGTTTCTGAACACTGCGGTGCCTGGACAATGTGCCAGGCAGATGCCAGAGCAGGCGGGAGGAATCCAGCACCTCATCAGGGCTGTCCTGTGCTGCTGGTCTGTCCCCACAAGGACACCAGGGTCAGGTTCAGGGGGGATGGTGGCTCCTGGCACAAGCGATGGAGCTTTCAGAGCAGCCTCAGCACATCTGCTGTGAGCAAAGCTGCCAGACCACAGAGGGGGCTGTTGGTGGGAGCCAGGCTGGAGCCCCATCCCAGCACTGGGCAGAAGGGGAGTGGGAAGGAGGCACCAGAGGCCTTCCTGCCTGGCTCCAGGCCTTCCTACCCAGAGATATGCCCAGACCCTTCTGTGGTCTGCGCTGCAGGGTCATCATAGCTAAAGTCCACAGGATGAGGCAGGAACTAGAAGAGATCCCCTGTGGAGGGATGGGCTGCTTGCCTAGCCCTGTCCCTCCTTCCTGCCACTGACTCTTCTTTGCTTCTGTCCTATGCTCTTCCCACCTCTTCCCTCACTGCCACAGCCCACCCCTCTCCTTGCTGAGCTCTGTGCTGCTGCAATTCCAGGCTAACACTGGGCAGCAGTAGCAGGGGCAGCACAGAGGGGGCTTCCAAAATGCCTGGGTGCCACCTTTCTCTTACCTGACCCAGCAGAGATCTGCTAATTCACAGAACACTCTCCAGCCCATCACATTGACTGCTGGGGCTTGGGGAGGAAAAGGATTTTGATGAAGGGGTGGGGAGCAGAGCATTTGTGGTTGTGTGAGTTCAGGACAGGGGAGGCAGGAGACATATCTGGACAGCAGTCATGCCTCTAATCAGCCACCTGGGCTCAGTTCCCCTGCCAATCATGGAAGCATTTGGGTTGGAAAAGCCCTTTAAGGTCAGAGTCCAAATGTTAACTCAGCACTGCCAAGCTCATCACCAAACCATGTCCCTGAGTGCCTCATCCACATGTTTTTTGAGCACTTGCTCACAGAATTCGTAGAGAGTTCACAGAATATTCTAAACTGGAAGGGACTCACAATTCTGGGGGTAGTGCTTCCACTTCTGCCTTGGGCAGCCTGTTCCAATGCCTGACCACAATTTCCATGAAGCAGTTTTCCCTACTATTCAATCTAAACCTCTCCTGGTGCAACTTGAGGTCATTTCCTGTCATCCTGTCACTTCCTCCCTGCGAGCAGGGACTGACCCCCACCTGCCTCCCCCCTCCTGTCAAAGAGTTGCAGAGAGTGAGAAGGTTCCTCCTGAGCCTCCTTTTCTCCTGGCTGAGCCCTCACAGCTCCCTCAGCTGCAACTGGGACAAGCCAGGATGTCACTGACCTTCTCGCTCACCTGGACACACGCTGGCTCGTGCTCGGCTGCTGTCAACCAGCACCCCCAGGTCCCTTTCCACGCATCTGTGCATCTAAGTGGTTAGTGGTGTAGGGGAGGGGCCTCCCAAGCAGCAGGCTGGTACCTCAGCTTGGCAGCATCAATCTGGACCAACAGAGAGAAGTGGGTGCACCATCATCTGCAGGTGCTCACAGCAAGGCTCCGTGCAAGACTCTGGGGTGGAACAACTGAGGGCCCTCTCCCGCTTACATCCCACCCTCCTGCACCCAGAATCTGTGCACCAGCCCAAAGGAATGAGGACCACCATGGGCCCAGTTCCCAGAGAGGGGATTTGGCTTTTGTCTCTGTTGGGACACATCCACATCCTTAAGAGGCATCAGCAACAGCAGTGCTGGGGCTGACACAGGCTTCTCGTTCCTTGAGGGTAGTGTGGGGATTGGATGTTAAAGCAAAAGGATTTAGGCACCATCCGAGAGCAGGATGGTACAGAAGGGGCAGTGAGCTCCATTTTAGAAGAGTGCCAGTCCCGGGGTCCATGTGGGGAACACGGCCAGGGGAGAGCCCTGACAGCTGTCACACCTCTGCCACAGCTCCTCCCATTAATGCCTGTGTCACCGGCACATTACAAGGCAATTAGCTCCCATTTGACAGCCATCGAGACAGATGATGAGCTGCCCTTGATCAGCCTTAAACAAAGCTTTGTGCCTTGCTCAGCCGGAGATTCAAAAGCCCCAGTGGAGCCTATTCTTCTAATTGCCAGGCGTGTGGTGACAGCCCCACCGGCTCGGGAGCATCACAAAGGGCTCCCCAGCCCCCGCTCCTGCTTATTAGGGGCAGCTCTGGGAATTGCTTGTTTAATAGACTACTTGCAATGCAGAGTGGAATATTTGATATCCAGGAGAAACAGGAAAGCAGAGATGAGCAAAGCAAAGACAGCAAGGAAAGCTCACACCAAGCCAGTTCCTACCTGAGCTCTCCCCAGTCCCCCATGTGCCATCTGGTAACTCCACCCTTGCTCAGAGCATCCTGCCCTGAGATTCAGCAGCCTGATCCCAGAAAGCCCACGTGACCAGCTCCTTATCCTGTGCCCAGATCTCTTCCAGGGAGGCCAAGGCTGCATGTATCTTCTGGCCCATCCATATGCCAGAACTTTGCCAAGCCCAGGCTGGGCATGAGAGCACTAACCAGGAGAGAAACTCCCAAGGTTGGGATAGAACAGCTGCCTTCTGCCTCCCACCTACTTCCTGTCTTCTTTGTGTTGCTTTTGTTTCCCTTTTAATCACTAAATTGGAGAGCTGGCTCTCGGGCCCATGGCTGTGTTGGGAACCCTGCCCTGCCCCAGGATAAAGCAGGTGCCAGCCTGGTCCCCTGGCACTGATGCTCTTGCAGGGGCAGTGGGGCCATGCTTAGTGGAGGAAGGATAAAGTGCCTGCACACATCTGTGCAGTGTCACAGCATCGTGATGGCCCAGTCCCCAAGGGTTGTCTCACTGTGAGATGTTTCCACAGCTTCTGGGAAAGCCATGCGTCTTCTGGGAAAGTTCATGTAGCTCTTCCTCCTCCTCCTCTGTGCACAGTGAACCTGGTTTCTGTGTAGGAAGGTGATTTCTGTTCCTCTTCTCTCAGCTGTCATGGCCTTCTCTTCTGCGTGGGGAAGAAGCAGTGGTGTGAAGGCAAAGGGAACTCCCACTAGGCCAGGAGCCATTGCTCAGCCTGCACATGAGTGTCCAGGGCGGAGGATGAAGCATCGCTGCAGCCCCTTCACTAATCACATTGGCCCGCGCTGACCCCACATGGTCTTTGGGAGGGACTTTTACCATTCCCTTCAGATTTTCTCCTTTTTGACCTAGATTTCACGTTCCAGAAATAGCTTTCTCTAACATACAAGCAGGAGAGGGATTAGAGGGAGGCAGTGTCTGTGCGTGTGTGTTTGCATGCTCTGTCAGTGTAAAGGAAAAAAGGGCACGTACACATGTTCTATGATGTATTCATGTGTGGGGGAGACACAAAGAAATTTATGACAGCTGTTTCTCTCTGCATTTGCCAGTTCATTTTTCACCTCTGATCTTTTTCTTGTTATTATGGAAACTCCACCACCGCCCTGCGCCCAGACAGCACTCCCTTTTCCCCAGGAAGCTGTGCCATGGCCACAACCTCGCTCTCAGCTCCACCCCTAAACCCAAACCATTCCTGTCTTTCCGTGCTTGATGCTCTTTGCTGACAGATTTCAGCTTTTTCACAGGCAGCAAGCTCACTGCCTGCTGCAGGCGCATATCTGGCACCCAAAAACAGTTGCAATGGGTTTGAGTCGCACAGAAATGTCACTCACACAGATCCCCAGGAAGGGGGGCGCTGCAGCCACACATGATGCTGTGCTGGCACAAACAGATGCAGGGGAGGTGAGCATAGCTCCAAGGTCTTGGCCAAGCCTGCCTTCTCCCAGCAGGGACCATCTACAAAGGAGTAGAAACAAAGACAGCTGCCAGCATTTCCCTTTGCTGATACAGTCAGAAAGCCAAGTCCTTCTTGTTGCTTGCTTTTATCAGCCTTGATGGCAGGAAAGGGAGTCAGTAGTCGTGACCTCATGGGAGAGGAGAAATCAAAGCACCAAGGGGTGCTTTGGCTCGTTTGGGGCCTCTGGAAGGGCAGCAACAGGAATCCATGCATGAGGCTGGGTGGGGGGCAATTGTCCATGTACACAGACACCTGAGGTCTCTCCTCAGGCCGAGGGGCCTGGTGCCACCCCCACGCACTGGCCATCCATGTGAGCCAAGTGAGCACAGAGCTGCCCTGACACCAGACAGCCTCAGGTGCTGCTTTGTGTCCCTGCTGTGTGTGTTGCTCAGCCCCTCTCTGCGGCTCCCTGTGGCCACAGGGCTCGTGCCATCACTGGGGCAGCAGCAGCCGGTGGCCTTAGCTGAGGCACACACACCTGTGCCAGGAGAACTGGGCTGGGTGGGGTTGAGTGAGGCCACGCAAACAGCCTGGAGCATTTGCAGGATGTCAGACAGCACAGGCAAATGAGGGTTTCTTTGTATGTATTTTTCTTGTTTGGCGTTGCTTTTCCTCTCCTTCATGCTCTTCCATTACCTTTTCCGTCTACTGAGCCATGACGTGGGTATTCCTGAGGATTCAGGAACAGATTGGCTCGGGGCTTCGCAGTTCATGTGGATGACGGGCTCTCAGTCCTGAGCTGCTCCCCACTCCTGGGAGCCCCTGAATTGAAAACAAGTTTCCTTGTTTTCTTTTGTAGGCAGCGGAGGGGGAGGTCCTGGGCTGTTGGTCCCCAGGCTCAGGGCTGATGCTGCGACCAGATCCTCCTTCAGCCCCATTGTGCTGCTGCTTCCAAAAGCAGAAGCAGCAAATCTGCAGCAATTCGGTCTCTGAATGCCGAGGGGGGCGACGGTTCAGCATGTGAGCTCAGTGCAGTGTTTCCCATGGCGCTTTGATTGCTCCTTGCTGCAGACTAGCCCTTCTCCGAGTGCTGGGAACCCAGCGAGTCATCAATAAATCACACCATCCAAGGAGTGATGGTAGCAGCGAGGAGCCGGGGCGGCACACGTGCTGCTGGCAGGAGCCACGTGGCAACACGGCTGCCCGCACAGCGAGGGGCCCTGCCCAGGGCCAGGTGCCCACACCATGGTGGGCTGGCAGGCACCCGCTGCCCATCTCAGTCAGACACTGCATGGCGTGGCTCTGGTCTCACAGAGATATCGCCAGCCCCGTGTCAAGGCGAACTGGGTGCTCAGTTCCGTGTGTCTCAGAACAGGATCGGAGGGATGAAGCTGGACACTGCTCCAGCACCCAGCATGTCAGTGCCCAGGGTGCCAACTCGGGGTGGCTCTGCACACTGTGCCGGCCCCGCTCCCCTCCACACCCTCATCCTCCATCAGCCCTGATCAGGCAGCCCAAGGAGAGGTAAAAGGCACAGTCCCAAGCACAGCATCCGCACCCAGTGAGGCTCCACTCCCCCTCCCCGTGCCCATCGGGGCAGAACTCCACCAGCAAATCTCTCGTACCAGGGGAAAACACCCTCAAGGAAAACCTCCCGGTCCCCCTGTTTCCTTTCCATGTATTTCCCTCTGCCCCGGAGGACTCCTCTCGGCAATCCTGCAGCAGGTGCGTGGCGGGTGGGTAGACGCCCACCGCCCACCTGGATCCCGCCGGCGCCGGGGGCAGGAACGGCTGGAGCGGGGAGAACACGGGGGTTCTTTCATCCAAACGCACGTTCGCGCGTGGGTGGAGCCGGGGCCGCGCTGTGAAAGATGTCACCGCGACAAGGAGACAAAGCTTCCGCGTGGGGTGGGAGCGGCGCCCGCTTTGTTCAGCACCGCCCGGCTCCCCCCGCGGCAGCGCCGGTTTGGGAGCGGCCAGCGCCCCCCGGCCCCCCGGCCGGGAGCGGGACGCGGGGGTGCCACGGTCCCCGTCGGTCCCCGGCGGTCCCCGTGTGCCGGGCGCGGTCCCGCGGGGCGGGCGGGGCGGGGGGACCCGCGCGGGGCGGGGCGGGGCGGGGCGCGCGGCGGGGGCGGGGCGGGGGTTTAATGCGCGGCCCCGCCCGGGCGCGCGGCCGGAGCGGCGGGCGCGGTGAGTGCGGCGGCTCCGCGCGTCTCCTCCCTCCGCACGAGCAGCCGGAGCGGCCCCGGCCCGCGGCTCGTCCTCCTCTTCCTCCCCTCCGCGGGACCCAGGCCGGGCCGAGCGCCCCCGCCCCGCGCCCCCCGCGTCTCTCCGGTCCCCTCCGCCCCTCTTTGTGTCTCCCATGGCTTTGTGTCTGGAGCTCCTCAGGCAATGTGAGTGACCGCGCGGGCGGGGGGCCGGGCCGGGCCCTGCATGGCTGCGGGCGGGGGTGCCGCCCTCTCCCTCCCTCGCTCCTGCTGCTGCTCCGCCGCTTGCCGGGCCCGCCGCCCCTTCCGCTTCCCACGCGCGTCCCGGCCCTCCGTGGGACCTGCGCGGCCGCCGCGGGGGGGTCCCGCTGTCGCCCCGCTCGGCTCCGGGGTGGGGAGGGGTGCGGGGGCTGCTCCATCCTCCCCCGCATGCCGCCTGCGCCGCGGGGGGGGCGGGTTCTGCCCTCTCTGCCAGCCCCGAAGCGCCGAGTCCGCCGTCCCCGACCCTGCGGGGGCCGTGCAGGGTCGGGCCGGGTGCCCAGCCCAGCGCTTCGGGCCCTTGAGGAGACCCTGGGTGCTGGAGGGAAGGAAGCGGTGCTTCCCTAAGTGTGTTCCTTGCCGGGGAACACGAGCCCCTTCTTTGGGGAGGCGTTCGGATTCTTCCGAAAAAGAAAAAGGAATTGCCTGGGCGAGGCACGAAGCTGAAGTCTGACGTTTCACAGCGCAGGGAGCTGGCACCTCCTGGCCAGAGCTGGCTCTGGAAAGTCTCTTTTTTTAGCCTGGGAGAACAGGTCCTGGTTGAAGGTACCTGGTGTAGCACCCCAGCCTCGAGGTGCCCGGCCTGTCCAGGAGCTGAGGCTGAATCCCTCCGGATTTAACTGCAGATGCAGCTCACCATCGGTGTGCTGTGCAGGAGGGTGGGGATGTTAGGGTTGATTGTGAGCAGTAAGTAAATGTAGCTCTTAATTTCTACTCCAGTCTTCAGTGAGAGGCTCAAAAAGAAGGATTATGTGCAGGATGCTGTTGATAGGACTTATATTACTTATTCTGCAAAGAACCTAGACCCCAGGGTGTGTTTTAGAGACAGGAATGGAATTAGGACCTCTGAATCCTGGGCTTTAGCTTGTCATTTGGAGAAGGAAAGAAGAAAAGGGAAAAAAAAACCCCACAGCATGTGGCATTGGATCCTAAAATAAATTCCAATCATGTGGGATGTTAACAAGCCAGATTGCCAAGTCGTGTAAGTTGGCAGACTTGACTCCAGAGGGTCCAATTTACTTTGCTGGTAATTCCTCTTCAACAGGAATTTGATGCTATGAAGTTACATGTTCTTGAACGTGTGGAGAAAAGTAAATTTAACTAGTGATCAAATCTAAAATTTAACTAGTGATCTGCTTGCTTTCAGATAAAGTATTGGTGTATGTGTACCTTGGTATTCGGAAGAGGGTTACATGCAGAATACGTTTGATATGTTGCAGTCATGGAAAACCTAAAAATTCATCTGTAAGGTGCAAGTGCTTAAGTGCCATCTGCTATTTTTGCATCCAGCTTCCTAATTCTGTCCCATTTCTGTAGCGGCAGTGTAAGTTTGTGGTATAGCTGAGGACGCTGTGATCTGTAGTGTGACCCTGGAAGTGCTGGGAGTAACTGCTGGGCACTCTGCCAGCTGGGAAAGGACAAGGAGATCCTGTGACCCTGGTCAGCAAAGGTGATAATGGGAGAACTTGATTTCTGTGATATGTGGATTGTCTGCCTGGAGAATTTGGTAAAGTACGGAACACTGGGAGACCAACAGGTACCTGCGTGGAATCATAGCCGGTGTCCCAGCACAGCCTGTCAGCTTGTGTTTCACTCACGGCTGTGCGCGAGTGAGTCCTTGGATACTCTGGAGCTTGATCTGTGCGTGCAGTTTAGATTAGTGGACACTTCTGATGACTTCGCTCAGGGTTTTTCTGCTCTTCCAGTCTAAGGCATGGGAGACCAGACTAGCTACTCGTGAGCTTGTTCCTACCTGCGCATGCTGCCAGAGCAGGAGAGCTATAAAAGCTTGTAATGGATAACTGATAAGTGCCAGGTCCTTACAAATAACTGTGTGTCAAGTCTTCTCTCCCATATGGATTTTCCTGTTGTCTAAGCCCAGACTTTTGTAGTTTGGAACTAGTTCACTGGACACTGTGAAAGTCATTCTGTGACATTTAATTTTTCTAATAACCCACACCATGCATGCCTGCAGAGGGGAGGCATCAAGCAGGGCTTGCTTGTGCCTCTTTAGCTGATACTCTTGCTCTGTGCAACCTGCATAACAACCTCAAATATTTTTTTAATGGATTGAGGAGGCATAATTGGATTCAGAGCAGTGCAAGTTACAGGGACATATGTGAGCTGGAAGGATTAAGGCTGTGCAGGCGGGTGGCCTTGTTCAAGAAAAATCCACTTTAATTTCTGCAGTGAAAAGTTGTCAGTGTGTTTCCCATCAGAGTAGATTTAAAAGGGAGGGGAGCAATGCTAAGTATGATTGCTGTTCACTGGGAAAGGCGATTAGAATTCAGGCTGTCGGATAAAGTTCTGGGAGGGCTGTAGTTGCACTTGGAGATGAGAATGGTGAATTCTCATCTGGGTCTCTCCAGAACAGTTCACGAAAGATTGAGTTTATCCTTCCTTTCGCTCCCAGTCTCCGTGCCAGCCTGTCGCCCAGAGAGAGGAAAAAGGGGGGTACAGAATACCAGGGTTTGACATAAGCTGCCTTTAAACAAGTGGAAGTTTTTTGGGGATTTGCACATGGGCTTGTTTTAGGAGAGGAGAAAATACTTAGAAGAGTGGAAATTCTGTCTGCTTCAATTTGTCTTGTGGAATTAATTAATTATGTTTAGTGCAGATGGGTGCAGTAAGTCAACCTGTCCCCTGGAGAAGCTGGGGGCAAGAGGAACAGCAGCCCCATGGCTGAATCCTGACCTGGTTCTCAGCCCTGTGCTTCACTTCTGCCCTGCCAGAGTCTGGTTTATAAACCCAAAAGACATCATTGCAACAGCGTTTGTGATTTCCACTAGAACCAGTGAGGTAAGCGCTAGTCTGCTGTCAACACTGTGAAGGTGCATAAACTCTAAACCTTAGCACTAGTATTCGCATCAAGGATGTGTTGAAAATCAATCTTGTGTATCCTATTTAGTGCTCTTCATTAAGACATCCAGGTTTCACTGCAGTGATCTTTTCTGAACCTCATTCTAAGAGATCAAAGCTTAAGCTGCTGTTTTGTCTCTCCAGTTTGAAGTCGACTGAAAAACTTGAGTGGTGAATGTTACAGAGTGGTGAATGATTCAAAGGCAAATTCTTACCTGTGGTGCAGGTCTGTCAGAGCTGGAATTAAAGTGAAGATCAGAAGTTGCTTAGGCCTTTTTACTGTTGCACTGTCATAGTGGAAAGTAATATTTGATGAAAGCTGAAAAGTATTTCAGAATTGATAAAAGCAAATTCTTAGTGCAAGTTGTTGTCATAAGATGAGTCAAACTTCTCAGTGTTATTTGTCTTTTTTTTTTTTTTCTGGGAGTGGTTGAGATCTTACTGAACAGCCAGGTATTTGCTGTGTTTAGGAGGGAACTCCAAGCCTAAACTCCTTTCCCAGAGTGGGCGTCTCTACAAAGACGTTAAAATTGGGACATTAAAGCATGGATGTTACATCCCTCTTAGGCCCTACATGTAGGACAACTATTTGAGTCTGAAGCTAGAGAAAGTGTCCCAAAATCTGCTGTGGAACTGTCCCCAAGGGAGTCCCTGCACCCTTTCCTGAAGGCCTCTGTTTTGCTGTGTCCTGCCTGCTTGGCTGCCAGACTGGTCAGTGCTGCTCCTGCGGAGAGCAGCATGTGTGGGACAGCTTGGGAACGAGCACTTTATTGCAGAGCTGTGAGGTCACTTGAGTAGCTGTTTTGCTGGGAAGCCTCTTTTTCCTTGTTTGAACCCTGAGGCTTTTTAATTTCTCAGCTTGGCCCAAACACGGGGTCCCAAGTCACAACATTTCTGTCCAAGAACTCTCCCAGGTTTTGGTGTGCTCTGTTGAACAGCTGCCAGTGCTGTCTTGTCTGACTTGCCACTCCAGCAGTGGGCCCTGGGCTGGGAATTCTGGCCTCTTAACACTGCTGCTTGGAGCAAAGTAAGCTCCCTAGCACTGCAGGGCTGCTGTAACGCCCAGCTTGTACGGTGTGGACTGGAACTTTCCAGGTAGATTTGAGGAGATGAGTACTGGTCGAACAGAGCTGGAGAACTCTTCCCAGTGCCTGAAAAGCTGCTCTCTTGGAAGTAAAAGGGTGTTGGACACTGCTTGCACCTCTGTAGCTCTGGTCCTGGACAAAGTAGCTACTTTATTTCCAAAGTATGGAGTTCCAGTAACCCTCAAGTTTGGAGTGTGCCAAGAGCCAGGCCTTGAGCGGAGGGGAAGCAGAGCTCTGGTCACCAGCAGTCTGTTGCCTTGGCCAAGGCACTGCTGCTGTTGGCCTTTGTGCTTGGCACCAGGCTCCACATCCGCGTCTCACTGTCACCCTACAATCTCACCAGCTGTCCCGGAGGCGCTGCTGCTAACAGCACTGTTACCCACACATTAGCCTTTATCGCTGCTCTGTTAAGGTCCTCGCTGGAGATGAGTGCTGCAGAGTGCCCCAGGTTGCTAAGGGGAGGCTGCCAGAGCAGCCCTTAGAGCCCTGCTCTCTCACAGGAGTTGTTCTTGCTCGAGTCAAACACTAACTCAGGCTGACCGGGGGAAATCAGAGCTTTGGGGAAGGGAAACAAAAGGCTTGGATGGAGATGTGTCAGTAGTCACCTTGCTTGTGGCTGCTGTTGTGAGTGCTGTTCCCTGTAGCCATGCACAGCAGTGTGAGTTTGGTGAACGCTCTGGTCTGATGGTGCTGTGTTCCACCTGACCCACTGGGTCCCTGTGCAGGCACCAGCTGGGATGGATCCCTGCTTCTGGCTGTTCATGTGTGTGGTGCTCCAATTCCTGTTTGCCGTGCTTCTGTGGAACAAGGTTGACATCAGGACTGAAGAAATCTGCAGGGTTAGGAGATAAAAGGGAGGCAGAGCATCCTCAGGGCAATGGGGTGGGGGCCAAGGACTGGCCTACTCTCCCAGGAAGTGAGCAACAGGGCAAGAGGATATAGTTAAGCTTTGCCAGCAGCAGTTTAGGTTGGACATTAGGAGGAATTTCTTCACAGAAAGGGGGACTGGACACAGGAAGGGGCTGCCCAGGGAGGTGGTAGAGTCACCACCCTTGGAGACGTTTAAGCAAAGACTGAGTGTGTCACTCAGTGAGCTGGTCCCGTTGACAAGGTGGTGTTCAGTCACAGGCTGAACCGGATGATCTTGGAGGTCTTTTCCAACCTTAATGATTCTGTTGGACCTCGGGAACCGTGGGCTGGAGCTGGGCGATGCCCAGTGCTTGTGTGCAGTGGCTTTCCCACGGCCGCACAAACAGGACAGGCACTGCCCTGCCCCGGGCGGGTCCCTCAGAGCTCCCCGAGGGAGGGCGGCGGCCCCGGCCCGGCCCCGGGCGCGCTTTGCGGCCGCCGCGCTTTGCAGCAGGGCCGTAGGGCGAGGTGAGCGCGGGCCGGGCCGCCCCCGGGAGGTGCCCGGGCCGAGCCGAGCCGGGCCAGCTCCGGGTCGTGCTCGGAGAGAGCGCCCTGTGCCTGTCAGAGTGCGGGGACAGTGCCCAGCACTCCCGGCCGCCCAGGGAGGGGAAGGAGCTGGGGGAGGGGATGGAGCTCAAAATCTGATGAGGAGCAGCTGAGGGAGCTGGGGAGGCTCAGCTGGAGAAAAGGAGGCTCAGGGGGGACCTTCTGGCTCTGTACAACTCCCTGGGGGGGGGGAGGAGGTGTCGGGAGGAGGCGTCGGGCTCTACTTCCAGGGAACAAGGGACAGGATGAGAGGAAACGGCCTCAAGGTGTGTGCCAGGGAAGGTTTAGGCTGCATATCAGGAGGAATCTCTTCACAGAAGGGGTGATTAGACGTAGGATTGCCTGCCTAGGGAGATGGTGGAGTCACAGTCTCTGGAAGTGTTTAAGGAAAGACTGGACTGCCATGATTTGGTCTCAGAGGCCTTTCCAGCCTAATTGACTGTGTGATAACAGCCCCTTGTACAAAGGGAATGGAGGTGCTTCCTGTCCTTTCCCCTGTCCAGGCTGTGCTCAGCCCGTCCCACAGCACTGACTGCCGGGGTGACACCGTCCTGCTGTGTCCCAGCACACGTAGCACAGCTCCCCTGAGCTCACTGACACAGCAAAGCAGAGCCCAGATGATGCTGTCCCAAATCAAAGGACAGAACTGGGCCAGCTGTCACAGCTGCTGCACTGGTGGCAGCAGTAACTTTGAAGCACTGTCTGCTTTCTTCTGGCACTATTTGTGTGCTTACCTTTAATTTAATTTTTTCCAATAGCTCTGAATATCTTTGGTGTTGGCGGAGGCAGCTCTAAAAATAACTTTAGAAGCTGGTTATTTCTGCCTCTGCCTGATCTCTTTCCTTTCTGTAGCTAATGCCTTTTTCTACTGCAGTAAGGCCTGGTTCATACAGAAAATCATGTTTTCTGCTCTGTTCTGGTTCTTGCTCTGTTAGCAAACATCTCCTGGTTGTGGGTGATGGTGTGTTCAGGCAGCAGGTGCATGTGATTACAGTTCTGGGTGAATGAGCTGGTAAACCAGGAACACTGAGGCCAGAATGAACTAAAAAATGACCTACAGCCTTTTGAGGAGTTGAACTCCAGCCTGTGAAAGCTGGAACCACTGGGGTGCTGCCTGGCAGAAGCTGTGTGTGTACAGGAAGGTTTGTCTGCTGTCTGAACCAACTGTTTTCACTGGTGACAGAGGCTGGAGAAAGTCCTGTTGTCCCATTTCTCAGCTGTGCGCCAGAGGATGCCTTGTTTTTAATGGGAGGGTGAATCCCGGCAGGATCCCCAGTCACTGTTAATGCCTTACCTCAAGTTCTACTTCTGTGTGAAATAACTGCACTTGACTGAGATGTAGGGGCTGGAAGTGTTCTGTACAAAGACTCACTTGAGTGAATTATGACTGAGAAGTGCTTCCTCTGCAGTTGTGAAGATACTAGTTAAATCTTTTATCCTAATTCTTATGGTGTGATGCTTTTCAGCATTTTTTTAAGGTGACTCAGTTTTAGCCAGCTGTGCCTCTTACCACAAAGCAGCTGTTTAACAGATTGCTGCCCAGCCTCCACATGCCATGAGTGTGCCAGTGTGCTCTGTCTCCCCTGCCAGCAGTGAAGGCCTCACTTTGCCATGGAATTGCAGGAGAAGAGCACAGGAGTTCTGCTTACAGGGGCTGTGGGAAGCAGCGTTACCCATGGAGGTTTCATCTCCAGCCAGAGCATGTGCTGTGTCGCTGTGCTTGAGCTCCTGTGTTGGTGCAGCTCTCCTCATTCCAGGTGCCCTGACTTTGTGCTGTGCCTTATACCTTCGAGCTTATTTTTTAGGAAAGTTTACACTCAGCTTGTGCCTGGCCTGCTGCAGCTTTTAGGCTTGCTTGAGAAAAGAAAAATGTGGTAAATGTACAGAGTGTAGCTGGTCTTTATTGGCTGAATCTGGTGGAGGTGCCAAGGCTAAGAGCCTGACTGTGGTACACTCCTAACAGTGTGGGCTCTCCCTGGGGAGTTTGTACGAGCTGTGTGTTGTTCCTGGCCACTCTGGAGCAATAGAGCAGCTACCTTATCTCTGGCAGTGCAGCAACTGCTTCCTGATTAATGTGCACCACAGGATGGAGAGTGGAGATCAGTCAGAGTCGCATTCGGCTTGATGTGCCCCCAGCTGCACTGTCACAACTTAACTGACACTAGCTAAGATTGCTCCTGTTTGTCTCTGATTTGGAGGTTGAAAACAAAACAATGTACATACTTAGAGGGTCCAGATTTTGTTCATGTCGTCTATTCCAAACCCTGAGTATGCTTCATCCTCGAAGGTGGAGACTTAGCTGGTGTGAGTCACTCTGGATTGGTGGCCTGGGGTTGTTTTCTTGTGTGTGCCCCCACACACAGGTGTGTCTGCTTATTGTAGCAGGCTGAAAGCACTTCAGTTTGGGGGCTTTTCCTTGAGCATGATGTGCTGAGCAGCCTCCTAAGGATGTAGGCAGGCTCCAGTGGAGAGGAGAACTTGATGTGAGGGGAGATGAAAAATGATCTCACAGACCCAGGCTGTGCCCAGCACTCTGTGGAGCTGGATATGCAGCTAATGATATCATGGGGTTTCCAGTCTAGAAGGACTTTTGTACTCAGCCCTGGTTTGGGGGTTTTGGGTTCACCTGGCAAGTTAAAAGCAAGGTTTTTATTGTTGGAATTATATCCTTTCATTAATAGCGTCTCTTATTTCTGCTAATTACTGTAGTTCCAACTACAAAAGAGCTTTCCTGTTCTAATTGGCCTCCTCCTGTTTCAATTCAGTTATGTTGCTGTGCTGCCATGGAGACAGTCGTGATGTCACAAGCTGTGGCATTGCTGAAAAGTGGCTGGGAGGCAGTTGTTCATACTCCCCCTCACCCCACCCACCCCAGTAATCAATAGCTGGGAGCAGCAAACAGAGCAGTTCAATAAGTTTCAGTGAAGATTTGAAGCTTTTTTAATGAGCCTGAATTACAGCTGTGATTTTAAGGCTGTTACTCCACTACTGATGACAGAAAAGATGTAGTATACCCACCTTCTCAAAACTGTCTTCATCACCATGTGTGCTGTTGAGCTCACTTACATAAATCAATGGAGGGAAACCCCAGATCTCCAGTGATTGCTGTGCTGCTGCACTTGAGCACTGTTGGCAAACACTTGTGATGCTAAAAACCCAGGTACCCACTGGATCACATTCTGGGCACGGTGCTGGGCTTGGTGCTGCCTGGGTTGGGGAACAGGTACAGTGATGTGGATTTGCCAGCTCTGACATCAGTTAGAAGAGCTGATGAATCACCAGGGTGGCACTTGGAAGAACTTTTGGGAGTCTCTTGCCTTTCCAACTCTTCTGAGACAGCTGTTTGCACTGTGGGAATACTTAAGCACCCAGTAGGATTAGGTGGGCTGCTGAGAGCCAACACTTTTTGTGTGAGCTCAGTGGAGATGGTGATGTAGAAGAGAATTGTGCTTATTTCATGGCTTAATTCTACTCCTTGCCAAAAAAGTGGGAAGTTCCTATTTGCTGAAATGCTGTGACTTGTCACCAAAGGACTATGAGGGTGTGTTGTGTTCAGCTCTGTGTCTTTTCCATGTATTTGTCTTCAGCTTTATCTATTTTTTTTGTAAGGGATCTGGTTGAGAGCACAGCACGGTGATCCTCTGTCTTGAGCTGTAACAGCCTACTCAAATATTAACTAACCTCCTCCTGATTAATGGGAGGCAGGATAGTGTCAGTGCCTGACTAAGCAAGCAGGTAATGTTCTCCAGTTACTTGTCATTTTTTTGACAAAGCCCCTTTTGCCAAGGGGCTTTGTCGTACCTGTCACAGAAGCATGTTATCTGTAACTATTCTGTTTGTAATATTTGATGTTAGGGAAGGGATGTGCAGATTTCCCCCATGTGTGGTGTCTCTAGGTGAGCTGGGATGCTCCACTTTGCTCAGCAGGGACCCCATGCAGGGCACCTGCACAGCTTGGCCTGGACTGCTCTGAGTTACCATCTCAGGGCTGGCACTTGCTTGGCAAGCACAGCAGTACATCATCTCTCTTGTCTCTGTTTCAAGCAACCTTGTATTTAGACAAAAAGGACAAAACTTCATGTAATGTGTGGGCTGAAACAAGTTGACTTTTTCAGTGTGCGAAAAATTTTTGGATGTTTTCCTGAAAGGATCACAACTGTTTTCCAGCAGTTCTGCTGGCAAGACTTTTTTTTGGGGGGTAATTTGTCTTCTGAACTGCAGGTCTTCAAGATGAAAGGGTAAAACAGTTCATAGCATGAAGACAACGGTTTTTTTCACCTTGCCCTTTTCTTTGGAATGTTTGATATGTGTTCTGTTTAGGGGGAAATGTGACTGAAAGGCCAGTTGCATTTGAATCATTTGAATTTTTAGTGCTTCTGTTCTTAAAATAGTATCTTTAACCAACAGCAGCTAAAACCTGCTTTATAACCAATATTAGTTTAAAACCATGGAGAATAGGAATTGTTTTCGTTCTCTGCTGTCCCTGGTCACCTCTGTCCTGGTGGCCACGAGGTCTGTTGAACAGCCCATTCCAAGGCTACTGGACTCTGACTTCCAGCACTGGTTACTGTAGAGGAGAAAATGAGTGTGTGAAGGTCTGAGATTGAGATCATCTACAGCTGCAGTGGGCAGACCTCTGCTGTTCAGCAAAGGAGCTAAAAGCTCATCTCCAAACTGCACGGTTTGTAACTTTAGCTATATTTTACCATGTTTTCCATTTTCAGTGTGTGTGTAGAAAACTACCTCGTCTATGGGAAGGGGAAGATGAAATTTCCCTTAATACACCAAAACAGCTAATTCCCAAGTATTTAGAGATGTCCATTAAAGGCTATGAATAGATTGCTTCCTGGAAGAAACTAGTTCTGTCCTTAGTCATGTGCTTGTCTAAACAGTTATCCCCATCAAATTCTTTAAATACATGAGCAAGTTGCTGTGAAGTGGTTTATTCTTTCAGGATAAGACTCCATGGAGTTCATTATCTCCCGAATTTGTGCCCTAAGGAGTTAACTGGGGAGAATTCCGTGGATGAATCTGTGATCAGAATGGCCTCAGTTGCTCTGTTCTTAGGCCAGTGATGACTTTGGCAATGCCATCAGATAACCTGAGCACTATCCCATGTTCACTGCTGGACTCTGGATAATGCAGTTTATCCTTGGAGTCTGTCAGCAGGTGCTGTGTACTCTGCTCCTGTACCTGTCTTACAAAAATGGGGAGAACCTGACTGAATTAATGGTCTTGTTTGGGGGAGCCTGGAGGCTCTCCTTTCCCTGTTGCTTCTGATATCTTGTGCAGGTGAGAAGCGGGGTTATCCAGCTCTGGAATGGGCTGGATGGGAGGAGTTCTGAGTGGCACATCACTGGGTGTTGCTTTTTCCATGGTTACTGCTACAAAGCCAAAGGAAAATGAGGTCAGTGTTGTGCTGCTTTGGAGAGCAGGAGATTAGGAGAGGCAGAGACCCCGTCCTCTGCCACAGCTGTGCGAGTTCCAGTGCCCCAGCTTTCCTGCCTCCTGGTCTGCAGCCTCTTACTTGCACTGACCACCTTAGATTGCAGTGCAGGTGTTTTAACCTTGTGATGTTCTCTTCCCCTCTGCCAAACCCCTTCCCTCAGTACCTGCAGGTTTCTTGAACCCCTCAGGTGGGCTCAGCTGGCCTCTGAAAAAGGAAAAGAAGGAAAAGCTGAGGTGCTAAGTAAGGTAGGGTAAGAACTTGAGGATTGGGACAGAAACATAAAACCTAATATTCTGCAAATTAATGTGGTGGTCTGATGAGTTCTCTGAAATTCAGTCCTGTCATTCAAGCAAGTTTTAAAAGCTATCTTTGTAGAAGGTGGTCGCCTATCCACCTAGGATGGTGTGGAGTGTCCAGACTTAAAGGGAAGAGTGAGTGGGCACTGACAACTTTTGTAGAATAATTCTGCAAAATACATTTGAGAGGGAAGTGGCATTCCTGCCTGAAAGATAAATTGAAAATTGCTACAAGTCTGTCTGGACATTTTTCCAGCACTGAAGTTTTGGGCATTCTTGCAGCAGGAGCTGGTTCAGGGTTGTGACACTAAGTGCTTGTTCAGATTGTAAGTCAGCAGATTGCCTGCTACAAGCCAGGACCTGGAGAGAAAATCACGTCGTCGTTGTTGTTGTGTGTGATCTCTGATAAAGGCTGTGAAACCAGAGCTGCCTGATCCTGTTGCAGCCAGGGCTGTGTGTGCCTGTGTACAGACAACAGCTCCTGCAAGCTTCACCCAGAGGTGGAGGTTGACAAATACAGATTCGTGCTCGAAACACATGTGTAGAGAAGAGATGCTGCGGAGCTCACAAGCGCTCTTAAGCAGATGATTGAAGGTGAACTTACTTAATGTCTGGAAGCCTTAGGCTCTCACCTGGCTAAGCTGCCATGCTTCAGAATTACAGAGTAGGACTTTGTTGTTTTTTTTTTTCCATGTCTCTTTATTTCTTCATAATTTCTGGTCGAAGAGTGGCAAAAGGCAACAGAGTCATTCCTGCTGGTTTGAAGAGAAATGAATTTACTTGGTCTTGTCCATGCTTCTCTAACCCCTCAGCAGAAGGAAAATACCTGAGTGAGCCAAGGTCTGCCTGTGCTCTTTACACTCACTCTGAGCACTGTGTGCTGATGTGGGGCAAGCACAGAGTGGACAAGGGTGACACTTGGCTGCTTTCAGTCTTAGTGATCTTTGTGTCTAGCCAGTGACATGCTTCAGGACTGTGAATCACTTCTGTGTCACGATTTGCATATTTTAGGCAGACTCGGTGTGCAGTGGGTTGTGCAGCACTGTGAGAAACTTTAAAGCTTGGAGGGAAGCACAGCTGGTAGTGCTGTCAGGCATGGCTTGATCTGAAAGCAGAGCTGACAACTTTGTGTTAAGGCTGGCTGGTGCTTAATCCTGTTCGCAGGACTGCAAGAAACTCAGGAATAGCTGGTAAACTTGAGAGCCTGTACACCTGGCCCTAGAGGCAGGGGGAGGTGTCCCTGCCCATGGCAGGGGTTGGAACTGGATGGTCTTTAAGGTCCCTTCCAAACCAGGTCATTGTGGGATTCTGTGTAACCTCCAGCACTGTGTCCCTAGAAGCCATAACTGAAGCCCGTGACCAGATTTTCCAAGTCCTTTGAGGTTTTCCTGGAGAGTGAATGTTTTCAGGAGGAAGCTGGTCTGTACTGGTTAGGAGATACCTGCATGTGCTGCGACATGGGCGCACCTGTGGTCATATATTCTCTGCATGTTCCCTCTGTGCAGTTGGCTTCAGGTTACCAACAGCCTTTCTTATTTGAAGGGTCAGTGGCTGCTGTTGACTTCTTGTGCTGAGGTTCTTCAATCCTGTCCATCTGTGCCACAGCTGATTCCTGCCAAAGCTGGCCCTGCCCTTGGAATGTGGTGCTTATGGCTGCCTTGATTTGGAGCTTGCCTTACATAATGCGTTGAGGTCCAGTGAACAGGCTTGGAAGGTTGCCGGGGAAGCCTCTCTTGCTGGGAAGCACTGACTCCATGGGCAAATCCTTTGGTTGCTGCTTCCCTGCATCTCTGAAGTACTGAACAACAGAGTTGGGGTTTCCATGTAGCTACAGTCAAAAGTCTGGGAAGGAAGTAGTCCAGCAGTGTGTGCTGAAGGTGGAACTCAGCATGTTCTGCAGTAAAACTTGTGCATATGGGAACTCTATAGTCTCTCTGTACAGTTTCTGCATGTTCCAGTATCTAAAAACTGAAGGTAAAGTTCCTTTTTTGTCTTACAGGTGAGAGTTATGAATAAATTTATTAGCTCTCTATATGGTGAAGTCACATTGATAAAACATGCAAATAAATTTCTGTAATCAGGAGTTTCTGATCAGGATGTCTGGTTTTTCTAGTATTGATTAAGCAGAGTGCTTAATAACACATCTGAGTTGTTGCCTGGTATGCTGCTGGGTACCAGGGCATGAAAATCTGGGCCAGTGTTCTCACACATACTGGAAATTACTCTGTTCAAGTGGTGGTGTTCCAGCTTTGTACCTGCTCCTCGGAGGCAGTGGCTTTGCTGTGTGTGCTGAGGCTGTGGTTGTGTCTGGCCTGGAGAAGCAGCAGGTGCTTGTTGTTCACCTTGGGGGACTGCACAGAGTGCCCTGCAGTGCTTACTGGCAGTAAGTGGGACAGGATGGGAAGGGGGACAGCTGGGTCATCTTAATGTGGGGGAACATACATTAATGGTTTTTTGGGAATTCTTGAAGCGTCTCCCTCCAGAGCTTCTGGTTGTGCCTTCTGGTTCGCTCAGTTTGCTGCCTTGTTCCTGGCACCTTCAGAGAACCAACAGGTCAACATCCCTCTCTGTCCAAGGGCTGCACAAACTGCCAGTGGGGCATGGCAGGTTGGAGTCTGATTTAAATCTGCCACAGTCAGACTGAGAGCTTCCAACATTAGAAGCAATTATTAATCCATTGCAGTGTTCTTTGCACTTTACTGCCCTCACACACACACCTGAACTATGGACTGTTCTGATCCTAATGCACAGAGGATATATATTATATATGGGAAATGTAAAGCAAGTGTCAAATGGTTTCAGTGTCTTGAGACTCCTGATGTCTGATGTGCAGGAAACAAAGCCTAAGGCACATTTGTTTTTTCTGGCAGGGGCTGCTGAATTAAGTTCTCTCCTTAGTCAGATTGTTGAGAGCATTCTCTGATAATATCCAGGGTAAGGAAATGGTGGATCATTTGCTCAGGGGACACCATCTCTAGCTTTAAGAAGTGCTGTTTGTGCTTTTCTCTGTTGAGTGTGGTAATAAGGAGGACTGCTGCTGCAGTCTGCCTGGATAGGCAAAGGACAGGCATCCTGGAATGTAATGGATGGAAGAACAGGTAGTCTGGTAAGGCAAGGCTTCCAGTGATCATGTGAATTCATACTCTGTTGAAATTTCCTTTAAATATGTGCATACTTTAAGATCACTGAAGAAGTGAGCAAAGGTAAAGTTCAGACTGGAGTCCTTGAGACAACAAATTGCCGGGTGATTTTAGTTTGGATGTGAGTACTCAGCTGTCCAATGCATTCTCCCAAAAACTCCCAAAAGAGTTGTATTGAGGCATTTGCTCCTGCACTGCCATAGCACTGAACTCTGTCTGTGAATTCTGAACAGGGAGCACTTCTGAAACTCTCTCAAACTGAAAAATCCTGAGGGGGGACGCTGCTGTGCCAGGCATGTGTCTTGCCAGACAGCAGCTTTGGGGAGGTGTTCTGTATTTCAGATCTGTGGCTGTGACACTCACGTAGCGGTGGAGCAAGTGAGCACTGTGTGGTTGATTGATATTCTGTATTGGGCCACCCATCTAATCGTGAGTTTCTCTTTCAGCCTTCCCTTTGATCTCACTGATATTGACTGTGGTCCTGTGTTCCTGGATCTCCTCACGCTGTGTTAACTTGTGTGGAAGACCTACCTTCAATGTTGCTGCTTGTTTCCACGTAGTGCCCCGTGGTGCCTGAGTGAGCTGTATGCAGCTCTTCAAAGTGTTCCCAGTAATGACTGCCTGGTATGGAGCTGCCAGGGCAGACAGATCATACTGCAGTCAGTAGGCTGTCCTAACATTAATCCTGTCTAAGTGGTGGCCTGCTGTGTCTGGAAGGTGACTCACTGCTGTTGCTACACCCTTTCCCCATGGAGAAGGCATTTCTGCTACAAGGAGTAGGAGGCCCAGCTTCCATGAGGCTCTATAGCAGCTGAGTCAGATCTCTTGTCAATTAATGTAATTAACAATTAGCTGAGGAAATACCTCCTGTAACTGTCTTCGTGGTTGTGTCTGTGAGTGGCTGGAGTGGGAGGGGACAGTCCTGCAGGACCCAAGGGAGATGGCCCCTCACAGATTCTCCCAGGTGTATTACAGCACCAGCTGCTGACGTTGCACTCCTTGGAAATTTCCTGATGGAGATGATGCAAGATGCTCTTGAGTGAAATAACCCTGCGAGTGCACTGCTGCTCCAAGCCTACTCACATTAGTGTTCCCACAATTAGATAACTGGCCACACGTTTGTTTACAAAGCAGTATCCAAAATAACATATTACTGTTTTGTTTCCTTCACTGTGCTGTTGTGTCATGGTTACAGATAAAGAAATAGAACTGAATCTGTTGCTGAAAGGGGGTTAAATGTTTTTTCCTATGGCTGCTGTAATACAAAGTTTTTTTCACCATCTTGAGCCTTTGACTTGTAGGTATGAAGCTTGTCTGCTGTCATCTCCCAGGCATCCTGTGTCTGCTGGGTGTCTGGGGCAGGCATAGAAACATCCCTGAGGATTGGATTCATTCTTGGTGTGATGATGGTGCTGGAGATACCAGCCCTGGTATGTGGAGCATGGGCACTGTGTGAGAAGGGCTGTCCTAGCCACTGCACCTCCCTGGAGGGCCACAAGAGGCTAATCCCAGTGCAGCTGGCACCTCTAGCACATGCTGTGATGCTCCTGGAGCAGGTGGAGCCCCATCCCTGCAGGCAGTGTGGGAGCTTTGGGGGGGTGGCTGCAGGGCAGGGAGCCCTTTGGGCCTCACATGTTTCTGGGGTGAACCAACCCCCTTGGACTGGGATTCAGGCACAGAAGAGCTGCCAGCTCTTCACCGGCTTTGTGCCATTGGAAGACAATAGAAATCAGACATGAAAATTAAAGGCATTTACTTGGTACTGTCCCACCCCTTCGTTTGTCACAGGACTGTTAATTTATCTTCAAAAGCATTTGTGGTTGGTTTGGGCTTTGGAAAGGCTGTTGGGGGATAAAGGAGATTTTCCTCTTGCTGTCATAGAGTGACAGAGTGGAGAACAGTCTTTAGGTATATTGAGGAGGAAAATTATCTCTGCAGCATGTGTTCTAGGTCTCCATTAACCTGGGCTGCCGTGGGAGTTTCAGCACTCCCTGTTTACATCACCATGACGGCCCTTCTCCCTGTTGTATCAGTGTCTTCCTGACAGCACATTCACAGCATTCCTCCTGTCTGGCTGCCAGAGCTGTACAGAGGAGACCTCTGGTAGAGACATCCTGTTCCACTGGTCTTCATCTTCAGTCAGCACCCAGTGTGTCTGGCTTAAGTCTTCTGATGTGTCCCAGATCCAAGAAACTTCACCGGGCAGTGCATCCTCTGAAACTGTGCCTCTGGTACATAAACAACCTAAATATTTACTTGAAAGTGGTTTCCAGGAAAATGTAGAAGCAGGGATTGAACAGGTTTGTTTCCCAATGCGGTATCACAGATGTGAGGAGTGACCCTGGGCACATAAGTCCCCTTACAGGTGATACTGGGACCACTGCATGTTCTGAGGGTCTGTGCTTGGGTGTGTTCTGTGCTTCACACTGGAGTGACAAGAGCAGAGCAGTGTCCCTCCTGCTGTGTCCCTCTCAGAGGCACCATGAGGTGTACCTTGCATACTCTGACTGGTGGAGGGTCCTCCTGGCAATCAAATCTGTTGAGCAGATAGATGGAGACCTGCTCCTTGACTGCCCCCTTGCTGTGCCCCACAAGTCCAGTGCTGCTCTGGGTCTGTGATCACATTTGGGTTATTTTTGGCTGGTGGTTCGTGTTTCACAAGGCCACTTCAGGTGAAAGCCCTTGCTGGACTAACCCTGAGTAGCTGACATGGTCAGTAGGGTGGTGTAGCTGTTCTCAGCAGTCCCTTTGAGCTGATTGTGGCAGAGGCTGAGCTGGTGACTGCCCTGCAAAGCACTGCATCCACAGATTGGCATTTTGCTGTTCCTAGGAATTCCATCCTCCGTCTGATGGTTGAACAACTGGCTTGACAGGGAGTGGCTGCGTGAATGCAGTAATGTGTTCCAAGCCTAAAATTGTTCCCAGGCCAAGTGTGGGGGAAGATGGCCAAGTTGAGGAATAACTCCAGCCTTGGGCAGTCTTTGGAGTATCTGCTTTGGCTGGGGTTTTTGGAGAAATGTAGAGGTGGGATTTTTCCCAGGGAGCTGCTGGCAGTGTGCTCACCTTGGTATATCGTGGGGCGAGGTCAGTTTCTGACTGCCAGGAGCTGTTTAAAAACTCCAGGCTGGTTTTCTCCAAAACCATTTTGTCCTTGGTTGGGTGAGAAGATCTCTGCAAGGAGCAGTTTGGTTTGCTCACTCCATCTTGCCCTTGCAAGAGGAACATGGCCTGTTCTGCTTTAGAGCTGTCCTTCCCTCTGGGCTGTAACAGGGCTGGGGGAAAGGGGAAAGAGATGAGTATGGACATGGTTAGCAACGACCCAAGCAGCAGCTTGCTGAACCTCTTGAGTGTGCCCTCCACAAGCTGGTAGCACAGCATTGTGGATAGGCTTCTTTCAAGGCCACTGTGGTGTGTCTTCCAGCAGGCTCTGGAGGCCCTTCTGGCTCTGGGAGACCAAGTAAACACTGTTTTTCAGGAAGTTCAGATAGCTGTGCTTCAGCAAGGAGTGGCTTCTTCCAAAAACACCTTTGGTAAACTGTCTCTTGCAGGAATATCTTCAGAACACTGACCAGATCATTCTCATCGCCACCTTCAAGCCACTCTAAATCACTCATTACCTGCTTCCTACCCTGCCATTGACACCCTCCCTCTTAGTGTCATGAGGCAAATGAGGAAAAGGAAAAATACCAGTGCTGAAAGCTCTGCTTTATCTGGTTGGTACTTAGTGTTTACAGGTGAAGGCCTGAGAAGAAGCTTTTTGGAATATCCTGCAGAACACCCTGAGACTTCTCAATTTGGTGTGGATGTTGTTTACTTTGTAGTTGGAGCTATACAATGGGTAAGTTGAAAGGAGTGGAAGGAGAGAAGATCACTGATCTGGAAACAGGAATAAATAAAAGCAAGATGGGGAATGAAGCCAAGAAGTCTTTTGGCACAAAGCTTCCAAGGCAGGAAAGTGGTCTCTTCTGTGGCGAGCAGGTTCCTGAAAGCAGCAGGAGATGCTCTGGTGACATTTAATGCTTTTGCTGGAGGTTGGGGGTTACTGTTAACCCTCCTTGGAAGGCCAGGGAGTCATCATCACATACTGAATTCCAGGGCAGAAGGGAGTAGGGCCTGAGTGCCATGGCGTGTGAACAGCGAGACTAAGCCAGTGCTTTAGTTTTGTTAAGAGTAAAACTGAATCTGTTCGATGGATGTGGCTCTGCTCTCACCTCTCCCTTGTGTCCCTTTTCTAGTTCCAGTCTCAGATGCTCAGAATACCTTCATGTCAGGTTCTGCAGGCTGGAGGGGCCAGGTGAGCGTGGGCGAACAGGTTCTGCACCCATGAACACAGACCTCACTACCCATATTTGTGGCTGCAAAGTAGTGGTCTGGGCTCTGAGCTTGAGAGCTTGTGGGGACTCTTCAGGCCTGTGAACTAGGAACGTGGTGATTTGGAGCCTCCAGGAAAAGCAGACCAAGCTGCAAAGATGAAGACTTGGTGGTGGCTGGAATCTATGTAGGTCACAGATACTGGAGCCTCAGATGTGCTTGGAGAAGGCTCTGGGTCCAAGCCTGGGATTTGTTGAGCTCTTTCATTTCAGAGCTGGAGCCTGCACAGTGGCTCCTTTGTCAAATGGCTCAATTCCCAAAATGAAGTGTTCCAGAAAGTGCCGGGTTTAGTCCGGATACCCCCTCCCTTGGGGTATCCATTGTTCTGGGAATACTTGTGATAGTTGAAATTCTTAAGGAATCAAAGCTGGGGACTCTTGGCCTCTGGGAGAATAGTGTGAGCAGTGACACTGGGGACACGTTCCTCTGTACCTCTGCTTGGCTGGGGAGCAAAGTCAGCTGGGCTCTGTGGTATCTGTGGCTTAGTTCATGTGAGAGCATTCAGAAATCCAATCAGTGATCACAGCTGTGCTTTCCAAAGCTCCCTAGCACCCTACCCAAAAGGATTAGAAGGTTGGAATATTTGCTTAATTGCCTGCTCTGACTCTGAGCACTTCCCTTCCTCTCCAGATCAGACCAGAATGTGGTGCAGCAGCTGAACTACTGTCAAATGGAATGCTAATGGAGAGGGAGCCGCCTGCTACAGCCTTTTCTGTATTTCTTCATGTGATATTTTTTAATCTCATAACTAATGTCATGTTAAACAGTGAATTAGAATATGGAGTAGCTTTCTCTAACATGCAAAATTTGTCTTGTGCCTCAGCCAACAGAAGTTTCCCAGCAATTTTGACTTTGATTCTTCAGTATTAACATAATGTTGCCACATCTCGGTTTGTACATACTTAAAGGAGGAAATAACTTTAATTGAATGTGACTGTTAAAACCTCTTCATGATTGTAGCTTTGAAGATGTAAATCTCTGGTGCTGACTGCCTGACAGCCAATGTCCAAGTGGAAAGTGTGTTGACTAAGGGCTGGAATTTTTGGTAGGGAGATGAGTCCAGCCTGATGCCTTCCCATCTCCCTGGTGAAGAGGCTGTGTTCATTGCTGTCTCCTCAGCTGCTGACACATGTGCTTTCCCTGGCCCTATGGGTACAGGGTGGGGTTTGTTTTCAGCTTACAAAGAATTTCTAGTCATCTGGGTGTGGGGAGGGTTTTTCATAATGTTCTGGGAAAACCACCTGTGCTGCTCCTGGTGGCATCACTGAATGCTTCCCTTGCCTAAAACAGCTGAAATATCTTCCTGTGAGCAGATTACCTGCATCAGATAAAATTTGGGATGCAGTAACTGAAAACTGTGATGCAAATCCCAATGCTGAACAAAGTGATGGAGAAATTTAATTCTTGCCTTGAGGGTTTTTTGGCTGCAATGGTGGCAATCTCTGGATCTTTTAGGTAGGCTACAGAGTTGCTTGCTGTTTTTTGGGGTGGAGCAATCCCCTGGGAGCCCTGTTTGTTCCAGGGGGAGCTCACCATGGCTGACATCAGCACAGGCCTGCTCCTGTTATCACAACTCTGTGTTGACAAGCCGCTGGCTGCCATCAGTGTTTTCAGCACCCTCTTGGCCAGCTCTTCTGTGAACAGTGTTTAGTGGCACACTTAAAATGATGGTAACCCATCCACCCTGCTTCCAGGACTGTCCATTGGTGGGAATGTGCCAATATTGCCTCAGCAACTGAACAGTTTTTGTAAAACCTTCCATGCACTACAGAAGTATCTCTGGGCTTGGTTGCCCAAAACCTTTAGGTGTGATTCTGCTGTACAGGAGCAATTCATGTTCCTGCATCTATTAAAAGATCCTGGACAAAATGGTTCCTGGTGGGCTGCAAGGATGGTCACTGGGCTGGAGAGGTGTGTGGGAACTCCCACAGACTAATTGTGCCATTTGTACCATGCTGGACTGACACATCCACCTTTCTGAGAGGGCAAGACTTGGGTTATTACCCTTATGTTGTGCTCAAGATTCAGCCACTGCCTGTACATTGAGAACTTGTGGTGTGTCTCCTTTGACACGTGAGCAGGTGCTTGGAATGACTTGATTTGGGGTTTAGCAATCAGCATATCCTGAAATAGCACATTTAAGCTGCTGAGCTTTGACATAGACAAGAACAGGCTTGGTTTACCATGGTTTCTAAGCCATTTCTAGCCATATGGATTTTGACTGGCTGTGACTTTGAGGAGGTGTGTTGAGATTTCCTGGACTTCTGCAGTGGCAGGGAAGCAAGTTAAAAGCATCCACATATGCCATCCTCTGAGTGATGTGGCAGTGCATGAAGTGAAGTGATGGTGAGGAGAGAGGATATGTCATGAAGTGTATAATTAGCTAGTGGGACTTAACTTCTGCAGGATATTCTGGAAACTGCTAGCTTGAAGGAAAACTAGTGAGACCTGCCTAATTACACTAGCTTTCCTAAACACTTTAATTAATGCTAATACCCTCAGTACACTTAGAAGTGGCTGTAGTAGTGGGTACATGGAGAATTCGCTGTCATTCCTTAGGTTGGTGTCTTCTCCAGAGGCCTCCCCTGTTCTGTGCAGTTTGCTGCTTTGCAGAGCAGCAGGATAACATCCTGTCGTGGGGAAGGGAGAGGGGGAGCAGCCTGCAATCTTGGGGCATTGTTTAATTCACATCTGGTTCACATTTATGCCCTAATTTCATGTCTATGCTACCATAACCCTGAACAAACCTTGCAGGAAAGGCGGCATTAAACAGGGAGAGAAACGCAGTGCTGTGTGACAGGAATTGTGTGTCACCAGTTCAGCCCAGTGCTCCCTTCCCCTGTTATCCATGGTCTGGGATGTCTTGTGTGGTTCTTCCTCTGCACAAGGCCTCTCTCATACAGAGAGAGCCCAAACCAGCCCAGACAAAAAGCTTCAGTGTGCAGTTGGCAGCTACAGAGTCTGCAGTCCCATAGCCAGGGAATCAGTGTTTCAGGACTGCCACAGCATGTGTTTAAAAGCGAGGAGGAACGGGGCCTGCAATAAGTGCTGTTACTGAAAATTACTCTCTGGAATGCCAACCTCTAGATAACTTCAGCTGCCTTTTCTCTCTCTCGTTCCGTTAGCTCTTCTCACTCTTGTCTCCGGTCTACTGGCTGATGGTGTTGGAGCTGCCCTGAGCACAGTGGTTGTGCTGCTGCAGCAGACAGCCTGTTCATGGTTGAGTCCAGTAGACAGTTCCTTGTGCTAGTCCTGAGCTTTATTTGCCGCACCTGGGTGAGATGCTGCAGGTACAATTCTCTGGAATAGGAGGATGGAGTGAATGATGCTTTGGTGCATTAGCAGAAAGAGTTGTTGCTCTTGTTGTGGCAGCACCTTTCAGTGCAGGCTGATACGTGGTCACTAAGCTGTGGCCCTCAGAGTACTTAAAGGGGTCCTGATGTCTCCTGGAGCCCTGGGGGGGTGCTGAGCTGCTGACCCTGGGTGGGCTTTCTGAGGTGGTGTGTGCTCCGGTCCGTCAAGTCTCACTTTCTCTTATCTGGCACTGGCTGCGGTGACCTGTTCCAATCTGATGGAAGTGTTTGCTCTCTCCAGAAATCCTCTGTGGCATGGATGGTTCAGAGCTCAGCCCCTTACTGATGACCCTCTGGAGAGGGCTAGCTGCTGTGTGACCCAGATATGTAGGCAGGGTATCTGCAAAGCTTCCCTGCCTTCTCTAGGGTGAGGAAAAGCAGCAGCATATGTTCAAATGGCTGTTGCTGTGTGCACAGAAAGGCTTCAGTCCCCCCAGCATCTCCCCTCTGCTGCAGCAAGGGACGTGTTTCCTCCCCCTGTGCCTGCCGTGCCTCAGGCCAGGGTCAAAGCCAGCATGGAGCTGTGAGTGGAGAGGTCCTGAGGTGAGGAGCGGGCTCAGTGGGGTGTCTGTAGCAAAGAGGCTGCCATGTGATGCAGTGAGTCTTGCTGGGTCCCATGGTATGAGGGCCCCCTTGGCACTGTGGTGCCCCCAGTTCTGCACCCCCTGCACAAAGGCCAGTGGGCAGAAGTGGTGTGTCTGAGAGCAGCATGAAAGCCCAGCTGGGCTGTTGTTGCCAAGAGCTTTCTACACTTGTAAAACCTACCATGGGTTTGAATTCCACTGGCACTTCTCTGATAGCCTCTGCTTACTGTTCTGTGCTGTAGGGTCTGCGTGCCCAGGGATCTGCCTGGAGAAGGGCTGGGTGTGGTCATGGAGCAGCTCGAGCTTCTGGCCTGCCTGGGGGAGCTCTTGGCTGGTTTGGCAGCTCTGCAGCCCTGGCTTTGCTGGTGGGGCCAGGCAGGATCTGGCAGCTGGAGGAATCCTTGGTGACTCTGTCGTGCCCAGGCTGGCAGGACAGCCTGTGTGCTGCTGGGGACTGTTCTGCTGTCATGGCTGAATTCCTGGAGCAGGACCCTGGGCTTGGTGGAGACTGCAGGAGCGTGGCTGATGCTCAGAGATCCCAGGGCTCTGTGGGCTTGGGCTCCCTTTAGCTGTGCTGCTTCACCTCTCTTGGTGTGTTAAGCTCCCAAAGCATCGTCCCTTGTTAGGGAGAGTGCTGGGGAAGGGGGGGTAAGCACAGCCTGAGTCCCAGCACACAGCAAAGGAACTCTGAACTGGTGGACCAACCCTTCACTTCACCCCTCTGGAAAAAGGTGTGTGCCAGCACTAAATGGGTGGTGAGCTGGCAGGTGAGAGGGAAAGGGGGCCCTGTCCCTGGGGTCCAGACACAGGTCCCAGCCCATCAGAGATGCAGTTCTGCTTCCCTTGGGACCATGGCGTTCCTCTTCCCAGAGACTTCTTGAGGCAGGATGGTTGGCTTGGGGAACCTTGGTTATTGTTAATGAATTAAACCCTTGGGCAGGGAGCAGCAGGGAATGCTTCTTTAGGCCACTGCCCTGTGCTAGCTGGGTTGGAGACCTGCCTGAGTGCCTCGGGGCAGATGGACTCCTGCTGGATGCATGGCTGGAGCAGGCTCGAGTTTCCTACCACTACTGCAACTTGCCTTAAAACCCCTGCTGACAATCACTTTGGGGAGGGTGGGGAGAAATCAGTCTCTTCTAAAACACAGCAGCTCCAGTAATAGTTGCTGCAGATGGATTTGGGTGTGTCTGTGGTTGGCATCCCCTGTAGCATCTGCTGTGTGCCTGCTGTGAGGCTGACTCTGCTGCAATCTGTGCTGAAAGAGGGGAATGACCAGATCTGTCAGAAGCCAGCAGTGTGGGGTTCTGTATTTTTAACCCCCAGCATTCTTGGGGGGTCTTGTCTGCTGCTTCATGCCTCTTTTAAATTTATGACCTACAAGAGGCTTTTTTTTTTAAAAAAAAATAAATAAAAAATAATAAGAAAAAATAAAAATAAAATAAAAATAAAATAAAAATTAAAATAAAATAAAATAAAAATAAAATAAAATAAAAATAAAAATAAAATAAAAATAAAATAAAATAAAAATAAAATAAAATAAAAATAAAATAAAAATAAAAATAAAATAAAATAAACATAAAATAAAATAAAAATAAAATAAAATAAAAATAAAATAAAATAAACATAAAATAAAATAAACATAAAATAAAATAAACATAAAATAAAATAAAAATAAAATAAAATAAAAATAAAATAAAAATAAAATAAAATAAAAATAAAATAAAATAAAAAATAAAAAAAAAACAAGCTGCCTTGTCTTCCCTGGGTTCTCAGTGTATCCATGCTTATGATGATTTACCTGTGCAGGAATTCTAAACTGGAGCATCTCAGGGATGCTCAAACTTCTGGTATATTGAAAAATCCTGGGTCTCTCATGTAAAGATATCACAGTTTTCAGCTTTTCCTTCCCTGGGTAGTGTTCCTGCTCCCCCTCCCAAAGTACAGGGACCATGTCTCCAGTCAGAACTGGCTGCTGAGGCTTGTGCAACCCTGAGTGCCAGGATGCTGCCACCTCTGTCCCCTGCCTGCCCTGGGCACTCCCTGGGAGTCACTGCATAGTACATCCTGCAGCCCTCCCTAAGGGCATCTCTGTCATGGGTGACCAGACAGCACAAATGGTTGTACAGAGTATGTTGTGATGGATTTCTGGATGAGAGCTCTACTGTTAATCTACAAATGCATGGCTGATGTTCAGAGAGAGCCTTTTCCTTCTGTATTTGCATTTGACTCAGCATTTGAGAGATGCTCCCTTGAGTCTGAGGTCCTTTTCCTGCAGATTTGTCCTGTCCTTTTGTTTCAGGGGCATCCAAGAGCTTGCATACTTGCCAGTGGTTGGGCAAGTGCAGGGCAGGCCCTCGTTTCCTAAGACCAGATGGATACATAGGTCCTGCCAGCAGGGCCTGTGGGATGTGCAGGAGTGCTGTGACCAGGATGGGTGCTGGACCTGAACAGGAGCACGAGGTGACAGATCTGCCAGCTGTGTGTGTGTACTTGCTGGAGCAGTACTTGCAAGTGGTTTCCCAGCTGGGAAGCAAAGACTTATTTGCACAGGTCTGTTTAATCCTGTGTTCCTGCAAACATGGAAGGGCTTCCTGTGACAACTTCTCCAGCTGCGTTAGGGAGCTTTAAGGAAGTAGGTGTTTGCTTAAAGCTAAAAAATTACTTCTTTCTGCAACAAAAAGCCAGATTGCTGAAATGCAGCCTGCAAACCTGGTACAGGCTGTGCTAGTGGGGAGCTGGGTGTGGGTCAGGCATGTGTGGGGGTTGGATTGTGGCTACTCCCAGAAGAGCTTGTGTAGGAGGAATGGTTCTCCTTACGGCATCTCCCCTCTGTACTTATCTCACAAGTGAGTTGATGCTGTTCAAGAGGAAATAACAACAGCTATTCCAGAGCTGTCTGGGTCAGGCAAAGGGACAGAGGTACAACCCTGAGTGAGGGCTGCTCATCTTCCTATAGCTGGTGGTAGGAACAGCTATAGTAGTAGGAGTGACACTCCTGCCTTGGGGTGCCAGGATGGGATGCCAGCCTGCTGCCCCTCAGCTCTCCTTGGTCCCCTAAATCAGACACCCCTGCTGTCGGTGTGGCCTCTTTGCTGTGCCCCCTGATGCTGCTGTGATGCTCTTGCTTGTGCCTGGAATCCAGGGACTGGTGTGACAGGTCCCATTGCCTGTGGGGAGGGATGGGGGCAGAGAGCCCAAGACCTGGTTGTCTGTTCTGGAAACAAGAGAATTGTAAGGTGGGAGAAGCTTCAAGCCCACAGTGGTCCCCTTGTCCCAGTTGTCACTAGCCATGCCCAAGCACTGCTGCTCTGCCTGCTGAGCTGTGCTGGGGCTGAAAGCTGAGGATGGGTAGGGCAATAACAAGGGAAGGTTGAATATCTCCACTGACCCCCTTCAAACTACTCAAGGTGATTTGGATGCCTGGTTTACACAGGGTTGTAGTGCACATGGATGAGGGCTCTTCCCTGGTGTTTCTGCCTGGGAGGAGCTCCTGGAGAATGTTCTATCCTCTGACTTAAAGCACAGTCTGGCTTGTGAATCAGCTTCATGATAAATAAACAGCAGGTACAGTAAGCAAAGCCAAGGGCTGTGGGAGCTGATGAAGTGTTGGTGTTCCTTAGGGTTATCTGAGAGTTCAAGGGCTCTGCCTGGCTGGTCACTCTGCAGGGCTCTGTGGGCACCATCAGCCTCCATGGAGGCAGGACATGATTTGGATAGTGATGTGTGGGAGCTGCTCACTCCAGGATGCTGCTGCTGAGGGCCAGACTGCAGTGTGGATTGAGGGCTGGCAAGAGAGCCCATGGCCCTTCCCTGGTTCCCCCAGCCTACTCAGTCAGCAGCATTTCCCCATCAGGTGCCTGTTACCTCTAGAAACAAGGTGAGATTTTTTTTTTTTTCAAAGATCAGTGCTACTAAGGTTCATGAAGGGAAAACACTGAGGCAGAAGGTATTTATAGTATTTCCAAAAATTGCCTTTCTGAACAAATGCAGCCCCTGGACTTTGCTTTCCAGGAGTGGTTTTGTTTAAGCGTCATAAGACTTCTTTTAAAATTTCTCTGGCACTCAAAAGACAGTCATTCTGTCAGAGCAAGAGATGGCATATTCATAGGGATTTCCCATTGTGTTCAGATGGAATTTTATGGGAGACTGACTTTTTACATGGACAGAGAGTGATAAGACAAAGAGAAATGGTTTTAAACTAAAAGAGGAGAGTTTTAAGTTAGATATTAGGAAAGAAACTCTTCCTTGTGAGAGTGATGAGGCCCTGGCACAGGTTGCCCAGAGAAGCTGTGGCTGCCCCATCCCTGGAAGTGTCCATGGCCAGGTTAGATGGGGCTTGGAGGAACCTGGTCTAGTGGAAGGTGTCCCTGCCCATGGCAGAAGGTAGAATGGGATGAGCTTTAAGGTCCCTTCCCAGCATTTATGATATCTGACTTCTATGATTTTCCTGTTCACTAACCAGACTTGGCTGGGTTTCTCATCTGTGCCTCCACCTGGTATCCCAAAGGTATCTTGAGGTATCTTGACATTCAATCTGCAGAATACTCAAAATAGCTTCTCTGTAGACCAAATACAGGCTTGAGGAGGCCTGTATGCTTTGGCCATGGCTGTAATGGCTAGAAACATGTTGTTTATGAGAAAAATCAGGTCTGAAGGGATTGTTGTGAACCATAAAATCAATCAATGTCTGTATTGTGTTCAGTAGTAATTGTAACTGGGGATCCTTTTCACTTCGACTCTCTACATGTAAAGCATTCTGCAGTTCATTAAAGCTCCAGCCTTGAAGTGTTCCTTGAGCTGATGAAAATCAGAGGTCAGGCTTCTTGGAATGCAGCTGTTCCAGTTCCCTTTGCTATTGAAAACTGCCTCCTAACACAGCGCCTTGGAGCGGGGAGATCCTATGGCATAGGCCAGCCCAAAGCCATGGAATCTCCCAAGGGTTGTTTTATTTAAAAGGCAAATGAGCTTGTCTTGTAGGAGGGATTACTTCAGGGCATTCTGCTTTGTGAGGAACAGAGGTCATTCCTTCAAGCTCTTCCCATGGAGAAGAGGGGATGCACAGAGCAGGACAGGGAGAGCAGTCAGCCCTGCTGGTGTCTTAGGGCAGTGGAACTGGCCTGCACAGCTGACTGTGGCTGGGCACCTTTGAGGTGATGTAACAAAAATGAGGATGGTTTGAATAGGTCCTAGAAGTTCCTGGAATGATTAGAAGTGTCACCAGGCTATACTGAATCAAGCAAGAGCAGTGGAACAACTGGGCACTTCATGCAGACGCACTTGAGGGCAATTATGATATTGAAATCTGACCCCAAATACCTTGGCTGTGATCCTGGTGCTTCTGCCAGGTACTGAACAGGTAACAGCCTCATGGGGTGTGAACAGGGGCCTCTTGAGTCAGGGCTGGATTTAATATTCTCTTGTGACTCTATGTTTAGTCTTCCAAGAAGCAAATGCCTGGCTGTCTGGAAGGACAGGGAGGGGATCCCAGCATGCCCAACTGTTTTTTGAGTGTCTTGGAATACTGTCCAGTGTACGGCTCTGCAGACACAGCTCCTCATCAGTGGGGATTGCCCAAGCCCCGGAGGGCAGGTGGAAGGTGCTAATTTGGAAACTCGCTGCTTTCTAAAAGTAATGACAGAAGGAAGGCTATAAACAGACATCCCTCCCCCCAAAATCAATTATCCACAGCACCTTTTAAATTCTAACAACTTGCTGAAATAAGCCTTAGAAGATTGTGAGCAGGAAGAGCCTAGCTGGAAACTTAAGCACACCTTCCACACTTCCTTGTTGTTTTGCACCTTTTTGGGGTGTTTGCTGATGTTACCGGGCAGACTGAGCTGACAGTTTTGCAGAAGTGTGTGGCTGCTCCAGTACCCGTGGGGACTGTAGTTCCACATTACAGCACGAGCAGCATTACTGCAGCAGCTCCAGAGCAGATCTGTGCCCTGATGTGCTGTAGCCCTTTGGAGGAGTAAGTCAGCACTGGCTGAGCAAGGAGAGCATGCTGCCTGGGGTTCCTGGGGAAACACTGTTGGCTTCCCCAGTATATTTGTCTCTTCCCACAGATGCGAGAAACACTAAACCTTAGTTAAGAGTTGTGTTGAGGGCCAGGGGCAGACTGTTCTAGGTGGGCTTGCTCTGACTTGTGCTTTTGAAACACATTTTAGGGAGGGGGTGTTTTCTGGGTTTGCTGGGCATTCAGAAGTCCTGTTTTATGGTTGCAGAGGGTTTTAGTGGGGTTAATTTGCAATTGCATTAATAAATGCATCCCTAACTCTTCAAAACTCCTGATCTTTTTGCATTTTTCATTTGCAATGTTTCTTAGAGCCTTAAACTTATAGCTTTCATAGTCAACCCTCTGACCACACATACATGAGCAGGGGTGTGTTTTGTTGGTACTGGGTGTTTCCCTTCTAGCAGAGCCTGTGCTGCCCTTCAGTCGAGTGGGATGGCACGAAGGGATCCTGCAGTTTCCCTCTGTAAATAGAGCAATACAAGCAGTTTGTGCTGTCTCTTGGTAGGTGGGAGAATGAATTTGGGTCTAGTTACTGACCCTGAACACTCCTGATCTCCCCCAGGAACTCCTGCCTTGCTGTGCTGCTGTGCCCTCCCCTTGTTTTGCCTCGCTGCACTGTTCAATATCAGATAGCCATCGATTTCCTTTCCCCAGTTACAGCCCTGTTGGTGTCAGCAGCAGCTGGGAAACCTGAGCTGAGCTCCTCAGGAAGGTGCCAGCCAAGCCACCAGAGTGCTGCCAGCAGTCCAGCCCTGAGGCAGACGGTGTCACAGAGCCGTGGGTGGCAGGGGACTCTGTGCTGTTTGTGGGCTGGGCACTGTCCCTGGGGAAGGACAGAGGCCACATGGAGTGGGGAGGTACTGACTGAAGGGGCACATGGGCATGTTTTCACCGATGTGAGTGGCTGTGGCTTGCCCTGGCCTGTAGCTGCTGTAGCCCTGGTACAGTAACACAAGGCAGCACCGTGTCATGTCAGGGCTGCTCAGCATCTTGGGGAACAGAAATGCTTTTGGAAACACAGATCTCCTCCTTCTGTAATACCTCCCATTTAGGTTCCTCCTTTGCAGTGTAACTCCAGCTGTTAATACAGTAAATGTTGGGATGTGTAAATACAAGCACATTCAAATACTGTCACGAAGGGCCAGGGTGGAGCAGTGCAGTTGCTCCACAGGGAATACAGCTCCTAGGATTGCTTAGGTCTGGCTCTGGTCCCATTGGAAACAGTTGAGGCAGCTGAGATCTCCCTCTCGGATGCCCCTCAAGTGTGTTCAGGCTCCACAGTGAGCACAGGCAGCTGTCTGGACAGGAATAGGAGCTGCCAGGATTCTCCTGTCACCTAAAATATCCCTTTCCGTACCTGTAATCTATTCGGATCAGGTTCATTTGTTACTTCTCAGTTAACTGTGCTAAAACTATCCATAGAACAGATTGTTTAATTGTCCTGAAACATCAAAACATCTGTCAGGTGCCCTGCTGGGAGCTCCCCAGGGCTATGCAGGAAGCAGTTTGGGGGTGGAGGGAATGCTGGGCAGCAGCAGGTACCTCTTCCTGTCCTTGTGCTCCTAAATAGTCAAAGAATTCCTAACAGGGGACTGGTCTAATCTGGTACTAAATTTTTTAATATGCTGGTGGTTACTTAAGGAATGGAAATGGTAAAATTAGGAGTATTGTTTAATGAAAATTATCTGTATTTGCATATATATATATATCTCCACAGGTTTTGGCGAGGTTGTATGTGGGACTGGGATGTAGGAGCTTGCAATTTGAGGTGCAAAACTTTACTGAGATCAGGGAATATGGGTTGAAGCAGGGAACCTAAGGGTTCCCTGGAGCCTGGACAGCTCATGGAGCCATCAGAGCTGTACTAGGAAAACACTTAAGAACTGGTTTTAAGTTTGTACAGCTCTTCTATGGTGCTGGGTGACCTGGCAGGGTTTGAACTGGTACCTGACAACATCAGCCTGTCAAGGGCTTGGGAAAAGGCATGCATGGACCAAGATAGTGCATGGGTGTTCAGTTGGAGGGACAGAACCCCTTTATTGGAGACCAAGGACTATGGATTGGGACAAGGAACCAAGGAGAGTGACATCGCTGCCACCACCGGAGCTTCCCACATCATTGAACTGCAGTGACATGGGGACACTTGGTTTGTCACTGATGCAGGAAAGGGGTGCCCTGTAGCTGTGCCTCAGTGATGTGCTGCCTCACCACATCCAGAGGCAGTGATGCATTATTTGCTTTTTATGTGTAAGGTACAGCTCAGGCCAACCTGGCTCTCTGTGACCCGGGGTGGTCATGGAGCTGATCTGTCCCAACCTAGAGCAGCAAAGCTTCTGCCCAACCTGCAGGACAAAGCCTGGCTGTGCCCCACCACCAGACACTGAGGCAAGAGAAGGGTAACCCTGGGCTGTCTGGTCAGGGATTCCCTAAAACCCTCATCCATGCAATCTTCTAGCACTCTGCCAGGGGAGTGGGACCAGAGGGCTCGGCGTGCCACAGCCACATAGACCTCAAGGCCCCTGGGGAGAACGTGGCAGCAGCACCTTTTCCTGCTCTGGAAATGTGGCCCCCCAGCAGGTGAAGCAGTGGTGGGGCAGTGCTGTGTAAGGAGAGAGGGTGATGGAGCCTCTCTGATGATGCCCAGAAGCAGGGCAGTGTTAGATGTGACAGAGCTGCTCCACACACCCATGAAGGCTCAGACAACAGCAGAAGCACAAATCACACCCTGCTGGGCTCCTCCCAGGTTGATTCCAGAGGCCATCACAGGCCCATCTGCACAACCTCAGAGTAGGGACAGATTACGGCAGGTGGGTCACCAAGCCAAGAACCCCTGAGCACTGAACACCCTGCCTAGGCCCCTCCTGGGCTTGTCCCAGCAGAACCTCAGCCTCGGTGCCCGGGTCTGAGCCTGTCACTGTGAGCCATGGGGAGAAACTGCAGATCTTTCAGACTGGGGAGGCTGCTGTCACGGGCTGGGATGCGTTACTGGGTGCAGAGGAAAAGAAGTTTGGGATTGCACAGGACTTCATGGGAGACACCGAAGGTAGGATAAGAAAGAGCATTTGGTGATTTGGCGAAGACAAAGAGGGGGAAGTACAGGGGTAAGGGGATAAAAGGGGTCAGTTGTGTGTGTTTAGGTGGCTGGTCAGTGTTTGGCCACGTCCTGCCCGTTGCAGCCTGTCCTGGCTAGACAGCAGCTGGAGTGGGACTGTGGCCTCAGGGGCTTGTATATCCCTGGCAGACTGAGGGCCTAAACATGCCTGCAGTATCCACCTTTCACATGTATTTTCCTCAGCGGACTTGCATCCCGTCAAGCCAGTGACAGGAGCAGGATGAGGCTGTGGTTGTGGCCACGTTCATGTGAGTGCTCCTCTGATCCGTGTGGCCAGCCACGTGTGTATCCGTACATGTGATGGATACGTGTGCTCTGCTCCTGCTGAGCACGTCCCCAGCCTCGCTACCACTTGGAACTGGGGTCACGGAGTAGCTACTCTTGGGCTGTTGTGTCCAGATGATGTCTTCTCCTCTAGTGCATAGCAGCCAGGTTTGTCAGGTACTTCAGATGTGTTCCTGCCATCAGCATCTAACATACTTACGGCTTTTTTCCATTTTTATAGGAAAAAACATCACCCTGATCCAGACACTGAAACTTGTCAACTGATGGGACAAAGAACTGAGACACTTGGCTGTTCTAGGACACTGAAACATAGGGTTTAGACAAAGAATATTTCCCCCCCCCGTGGAGGCTTACACCTGCCAAACCCTGTAGCATTCTTGGGAGGCTTTTCTATCCCTCTTCTCTACTTCCAGATTTTCACACATCATGGTATTCCTTTTGACTTCTTTTGCAAGCTAGCTCTGGCTCTGCCTTCTGCTTCCCCTATGCTTCAGTTTGGGTCCCCAGTGTGAGCTGCTGGCTGTGGGCTGGTTCTGCATCTCTGCCTCCAGCTGCTGCTTGGAGGCTCCTCTTGAATGTTGTGACTGACCTGCTTTTTCTTTCTCTTTCACTGTATCTCTTTCTCCAATCTGTCTTTTGCATTCTCCATTCTTCCCACCTCCATCACTGCAGGTTCATCATGCCTAGTGGCATATAAAAAGACTCCACCTCCTGTCCCACCACGGACCACATCAAAGCCGTTCATCTCTGTCACTGTGCAGAGCAGCACTGAATCGGCCCAGGACACCTACCTGGACAGCCAGGACCACAAGAGTGAGGTGACCAGCCAGTCGGGGCTCAGTAATTCCTCAGACAGCTTGGACAGCACCAGGACACCCAGTGTGACAAGGGGGAGCGTCGTGACTCCAGCCAGAGACACTCCAGAGTTACCTCAGAAAAATGCAACTTTGAAAAGTGACAAAGGGACTCTGACTAGCGAAGAGCCTAAAGTGGAGAATATCCCCAAAAGAAAGCTGTCGTCTATAGGAATACAAGTATGGAATAGTTTGTTCTCCTTTGTCCCAAGGAATGTCCTTACCCCATCCGTTTAGCATGTGCCTTTTCTGTGACCAAGTGTGCATCTGAGCTCACTTAGAATAGCAAGAGACACTCACTGCCTTGTTGGACTAACTGCCTGTGTTCCCGGGGTGAGGGACAGTAGGACCTTCCCATAACAGCCCGGAAAGGACTAAGTTCTTTTAGTACAAATTTAGTGTTTCCTAGAGCAGTGGGACCATGTTAACTGAGTGAGTACCTCTGAAGAGGCCTTTTGCTGCTGGTCTGCGTGTACTCCTTCCCATCAGCCTGCTCCTGAGAGATGGGTCCTTCTGCATGACATCCACGTGGGGTGGGCTGCTGCAGTGCCAGATGCTCCCAGGGCTGTAGGCAGGAGGGACCAATTCCTTGCTGCCTGCTGTTCCCACCGGGTTGCTGCTTCCCTTCCTGGAAGCATTTAACTCTGTGGAAATCAGTGGAAATGAGCTGTTGATTATATGGTCAAATGGGAACCCATGTAAATACGTGCTTTAGTCAGCAAAACAGCATCCTCTGGAGCTGTACCCTCTGGGGACAGGTTTCTTAGTTACAGGTGGCTGCTACCTCTTGTACTGTCCCAGATGCTGGTTCAGGGCTGTTTCCTGCAGATGGGAACTTGGGCAGCTTTAAACATAGGATCTGAGCTTTGAGCCACCGTGTGTGTGCTGAACAAGTCCTCCATCAGCTTAATGGCAAGGCTACCAGGCAAGTTAGGTACAGGTGACCGTGAGGCTTCTCTGCAGGGTTGGTGGGGCAGAACACCTCCTGAAAGGGCAGCAAGGTGAGAGAATGTACACTGAGAGGCTGAGTGCCATCTTCTTCTCTTCTCTCAGCTAGTTCCAAAGCCACCTAGATTTCTTTCCTAAAACCTTCTAACTCTCTTATGCGGAGCTGTGGAGGGTGTCAATCCCTGGGAGAGAAGAAGCAGAGCTTTGCTGTTAGTCTCAATCAGCTCTCTGTCCCCACTTGAATCCCTTGGCCGTTGCCCATGTGGGATGGCACACACGGCCCTGCCCCAGCTGTGCAGACACAGGTGGGTGGGCTTTTAGAGCAGGTACCTGGCAGCAACCTGGCAGGACACAGCCCTGATCCTCAGGTGGGAGCAGAGCTGAGCAGTAGCCTCATGGCTCTCCTTAGACAACCCTCCCGTTGGCGTGTGGTGTCAGCATTGCTCTGTGTGTGTGCAGCACCCTGGTCTACTAATGTGAATTCCAGCAGCAAGTTCTTGTGTCTGTTTTTGTCTGTATTTTTTTTGTTTAATAAGGTTGACTGCCTTCAGCCAGTGGCAAAAGAGGAGCCTCCTCCACCAGCCACCAAATTCCAGTCCATCGGGGTACAGGTAGAGGACGAGTGGCGGTAAGTGAGACGCAACCTTGTGTAGTTTTCTTTCTTTTAAATTGTGCTTCCCCCACTTCTGCTTAGACTTTCTTCCCTGCTTTGTGCCAGTGAGTGGTGTTGAATGGGGCCCACGGAGAGCTCTTCCTCCACAGCACATATCCGCTGCAAAAAGCACTTGTTCTGTAACAGCCAAATCAATAGGAGCTTGAAATTAAATAAAAAATAAAAAACTACAAGCTGTAATTATAGACGTGCGTCAGCCCTCTCGTCTGAACGGCCGATCGCAGTAAGCAGGCAACCTTATAATTCTGTCTGTCTGAGTGTGTGGTGTGTCTGTGTGTGAGGAGGGGCAGGGTGAGGCTCCGCTGCAGGCATAAACCAAATGGATTTCACTGTCAGTGTGGGAGGCTGGCCAGGTCGAGTCCTGCTATTGAATGTTTGCTTTTGATCTCTCTAGAAACAGCCACTCTCGCAGCATGTCCTCCAAACAGGACACAGACTCTGAGACGCAGGAGCCCAATAACTCCAACTGTAAATCATCTGAGAGAAGCCTTGCTGAGTGCCCCCAGCACAACAACTCCGTTGGTGTTGATGCCACCACCAGGCAACCAGCCAAGCCCTCACAGATTAAGAGAAACCTCTCCTATGGAGAAAACAATGACCCGGCCCTGGAGCCTTCTTCCCTTCCTCCTCCTGACCCCTGGCTCGAGACCTCCACGTCACCGTCAGAGCCCGCGCAGCCCGGGGCCTGCCGGCGGGATGGGTTCTGGTTCCTGAAGCTGCTGCAGGCAGAGACAGAGCGCTTGGAAGGCTGGTGCCGTCAGATGGACCAGGAGACCAAAGAGAACAATCTCTCTGAGGAAGGTGGGTGTTGGCAGCCTCTGAACTGGAGCAGCCTGGCAGCACCTGTAACTGGGTGTTGGGTCAGCTTTCTGCAGTTAAATCGTAGCTGCCGCGTCCCTGGAAGTGAGCAAGGCCAGGTTGGGTGGGGGGTGTTGGAGCAACCTGGCCTGGTGGAAGGTGTGTCCTTGGCCGTGGCAGGGAGTTGGAATGAGATGGCCTTCCGACCCAAACCATTCCTTGATTCTGTGAAATTACTGGTAGCCCGCTGAGGCAGAGCAGGGAGGTGAGAATGGGATAAGGAACACTTTCCTTGGAAAGGATAAGATAACTTCCTCTAGCAAATGGAATAAGAAATAAGGCTGTGATGCAGCATGTAAGACATGCACAGGATGATGTGGCTTCTGACTACTCAAAACTGTTAAAAGCTTAAATGGATTTAATCTTGAAAAAAGTTAAACAGAAAAAGCTTTCAGAGAGACTGTGGGATCTCTCCCTGCCTTACCCATTACATTCAAACAGGGAAAAGCTTAGCTGGCAGTGGGACAAAATGAACACAACTTCTGAGCTTGTTTGATATGTTCAGTTAATGAACTGGTCTTTATAGGAAAGTGGAGGTTTCTTCATATGGGAAAACCTCAGTGAATTTGTGCTGAATGCACCAAAAGCATATGCACAGGGAGCACAAGGCCACTCGATATTACTGGGTTCAGCCGCAGTTGGGCTTGTTTCATTATTTTCAGTTGAGTTGACAAAACATGGCTTTTTGCAGTGGGAATCATGCCTATATGGAGAGACAGGAGTGGGTTACAGGGTTGCAGAGGGCAGGATTTTTGTATGGAGTCTGGTTTTTATGTTTGTAATACCTGGAAAAGGTGAAACAAAGGTGAGGCTCAGTTTTAGCTCACTGTCACTGCTGGGGCTCAGGGAGCTAATGCCTAATCCGATTGCCCTGTGGTGCTGCCCTGGCTGCCGAGGGGACAGGCCTTGCCAGGGATCTCCCTGCCTCGGGGTGACCTGCTTTGACTTGTGGCAGGAGTGCTCTAGCAAGGAAAGTCACCAAGACCTGTGTGACCTCTAAGAACAGTCTGCTGGTAGATCCTGTAAGCAAACCCTTGGTGGGTGTGGGTGAGCCCAGCACACACTCGCTGCGCTAAGGTTTCCAAGCACTCCAAGCTGGTTCAGGTGCAGCAGCAGAGCAGGGGGAGAGTGGGGCTCAGTTGGTCCCTGTTAGTGATGTAGCTGCAGGCCCCAGGGTGGGGGAGGCTCTGAACCGGCCTTTGGAAGGGAAGAACCCAAACAGTGGATTTGCACTAATGAGCAGAGGAATGTTGCCATGCCCAAAGGCTGCTTGGAAAAACCTGTTAAGAGGAGCATGAAGTCCTGGGTGTTATAAGCCCTGTCCCCAGTGTGTTAATCGCTGCTGGTACAGGAGGTTGGAGACAGGTCTCCTGCCCCTTGCCACCTTCACCTCGTGCAGGGGTGGAAGAGCAGGATGTGATCTGTGAGGAGGTGCCAGCAGAGCTGCTCGCTGAGGTGGTGCTGGTGGCTCCTGAGGGGCTGAGGGCAGTTTAAAGAACTTTCTACCATCTCGGGGGTTGTAATGTCCTCAGCCTGGTCTGCCTGTGGCCTGCCATTAATAGATGGTAAAGACAAATGTAGTTTCAAAACATCATCTTTCCCTGAGAGCAGTTAGTGCCCGACAGTCTCTGAAACTGCTTTTCTAATAACTTGAGCGTTTCTTTGCTTCAGAAACACTGGAGTTTATTGCTGCAATTAATACTCTGTTCAACTGAGGTCTTTTTCTTTTTTTTCTCATGCACAGTCTTAGGAAAAGTCCTGAGTGCAGTGGGCAGTGCACAATTACTAATGTCACAGAAGTTCCAGCAATTCCACGGCCTCTGTGAACAAAACTTGGTGAGTCTGGATCTGTCTCTTCTGGTTTCTGAGAGGGAGATGTATCTGCTTCAACAGCACTACAGGAACACGGTGAGGTGTTAACAGGCTGCTGTCACTGAAAACAAGGCCAGTGCAGCTGTAGCCTCAGATCCATGCCACGGTGGGTGAGGGCTGGGTTAACCTGCTGCTTCTCAGAGGCTTTTTGGGCTGAACCTCTGAGGTTTGGCTGAAGAGGAGGGACTGTTAGGAAAGCCTGCTCTTGACCAAACATGCTTCCTTTGTGTGTGATTGATGTGGTTGGTAAAACTGTCCCTACAGGACTGTCACACTGGTCACACAGCACTAGGAATCGATTTCTGCAAAGGGAATGTAGGTTTGCCCTTGTTCAGAGCTGAACAGGCTAATGCGGATTGATGGAATCTGTGGGTTTGTTTTTCCCCTCAAGCTTTATGGATTTTGCCAACTTTCTCAGAGGTGAATTCCCCTTTACATGTAAAATAATCCCAGAGAAACGTGAGAAGGAGGGGGTAAAGTGCTGAGCATTTGCCTGCTGATCTCTGGCTGATCACAGCTGAGCAGCAGCACCACAAGCTGCCAGGCTGTGAGCAGAGCTTTGTGCTGAGTTGCTCCAATGTGATCCCAGGCTTTCCAGGGCCGACGATGGCAGTTGAGCTGTCTGGGAACTGGGAAAAACCTGTTCCTGGAAGAAACTTAAGCTACTTAAAAATTTTTACCCTAGCCCAAGAAGTACTGGTGCTTTCACATTGTTTTGGGGGGAAATGGAGCAAAGTAATTTTGCTCATGAAAGCTCTGTTTGGCATCTTGGAGTGCTGTACAGCTGTATGTGAATTCTCCAGGCATCAGAGCTGTTTGCATCATGGTTTGTCCATTTCCAGTATTTCCCACCCTGAAATCAGGATCTCTATGTACAAAACCAGTGTCCTGGCTTTGATTCCCATGCTGGGGACCTTCAGGTGGGGGTTTGGGGGTTCCTGCTGTGGGATTAGTGCCAGCAGAGAGTGTCTGTTTCAGGGTTGTTCTTCAGGCTGCTGTAGGAGAAGTGCAGTCAGTATCTCTGCTTCCTGAGCTTGGCAGAAATGGTTTGGGCTGTAAATGATGACTTTGGGTGTCTGCATGCTCAGTGCTCGTGTCTCCTGTGGGTTCTTGATGGTTTTGGTTGCAGGCAGGCATAAAAGGGTAGAGGAATGTTTGTTCTCAAAGGGGTTTTTTTTAATGTTTTCCTTTCTAGAACCCTAATGCCAATCCCAGACCCACAGCCCAGGACTTGGCCGGATTTTGGGATCTCCTTCAGTTGTCCATTGAAGACATCAGCATGAAGTTTGACGAGCTGTACCACCTGAAAGCGAATAGCTGGCAATTGGCAGAGACACCAGAGAGAAAGGTGAGTGTGGGGCACTGGAGAGTGGCCAGAGCACCTTGCAGACACTTTTGGGTATCTATTTCTGTCTGCAGAGAGATGCTCTCAAGGGCTCTCACCATCTGGCACTTGTGTGGTCTCACAGCCTTGCAAGGTACTGAAGCCATTCCCCTTGAGTAATAGTGGGAACAGTTTTGTACAAGGGGAAAAGGTGTTGGGATGGAGAGAGCCCAGAGTGGTGAGCAGTGCTGCAGGGGCCTCTAGTGTTCCCAGCAGTGGGTGAATGGGTTTAACTATTCTTAGTGCCTGAGTAGTGTAAAAAACAACTGGAACCTTTTGATGCAGAAGAGGTGGTGTCCCTGACTCTGCAGGTAAGAGTAGGAAGGGACTGTGGCTCAGGGCAGGGCAGCATATTAAAATTTTGCAGTTCCAGATCAAGTGATGCCACCTGTGCTGTGCTCTGACCTCCCACTCGGCCGGATGCAGCCCCTGAACTCCAGGCCACCTCAGAAGGCTCCTGTACCATGGAAGCTGCATGGAGCTGTGTCAGGGGAGCTTTAGGTTGGATATCAGGGAAAGGTTCCTCCCCCAGAGGGTGGTGGGCACTGAACAGGCTCCCCAGGGAATGATCACAGCCCCAGGCTGCCAGAGTTCCAGGAGCGTTTGGACAGCACTTTCCAGGACATGGTGGGATTGTTGAGGTGTCCTGTGTAGGACAGGGTGATCCTGGTTGTGGATCATCAACCTCTGGGTTGTGGACTCCATCCCTGGAAGGGCTTGGACAGGGCTTGGAGGAACAGGGTCTAGTGGAAGGTATCCCTGCCCATGGCAGAGGGGTGGAACTGGATGATCTTCCAGCCCAAACCATTCTGTGATTCCATGAGTCTTGTAGGTCCTTTCTAACTCAAGACATTCTATGACTGTGAAATGCGAAATGGCACATCTCTAGAAACTGGGGCAGCTGGTTTTGAGGTGTTTTGCTCGAGAGCTGCTCCTGCTTCTCTCCCCTGACACTGGATCTCATTCTCAGTCCCTCACACCCAAGGTCCCCACCAGGTCAGAGCAGGCGTCTGTCTGTGCATGTTTATTTTAGATTTGGGGTTTTCCTTACTGTCTCCTTAAAGGAAGAGAAGAAACCACCCCCTCCAGTGCCAAAGAAGCCGGCCAAGTCCAAATCGCAGCTGAACCGGGACAAAGGCTCCGACTCGGACAAGCAGCGGCAGGAGGCGCGGAAGCGGCTGATGGCGGCCAAGCGCGCGGCGTCGGTGCGGCAGAACTCGGCCACCGAGAGCGCCGACAGCATCGAGATCTACGTCCCCGAGGCACAGACCCGCCTCTGAGCCACGGGCGCAGCACGGCACCGGGTGGGTTTTATAAGTCATTAAAAAGGAAAAAAAAAGGTTCTCTTGAAACTAGTGTGATTTATTCAGTCTAGAGACAATGAGCCATCCTTGAAAAGGGCTCCTGAGTTGGCTTTTTTTCTCTCAGCTTTAAGTAATGAAGATTTTAACAAAAAAAAAAAGAAAAAAAAAACCACACAAAAAGAAAAAGAAAAAAATGCCCTTCGTTTTCTCCCTGGCTGTGGTGTCGCTGAACAGACTGGACAGACTCCTGGGAACTCCAGCCCCTCGACTTGGAACTTCAGTCTTTTTACTTGTTCTATCTCATGAAAATTACTAGCTCGTTTACAAGAAGAGGACAAGAAAATATGAAGCCTTGAGCACTTGCCATGCTGTATTCTTCCTCCTCCTTAGATCTGTTTTGCCCTTCTCATCCTTTATTTTTCCTTCCCCCTGCTCCCTTTCTCCCCACCTTGCATGGCTTCAGTTCCCATGTTCCAAACCCCTCTCCCCGCAGAGAACACCCGTTGGTGTGTACTCCTGCTGCACTCTGCCAGCCAGCAGCCTTCCTCGGGGTTTGTGTTCCTTGGGATGGGATATTGGGGTGGGCAAGGATTGGGGGTGGGAGGGAGAAGATGGTGGGGCCTGTAGAATGTACAGAGGGGTTGAAATGCAGCCCAGAAGCAAACGTGCAATAACTGACACAGGGGGAAGGGACAGTGAGCAGCTGATCCTGAGAGCTGGACCCTCCTCCAGGCATAAAAGCGGAGCTGAAGGACCACAAAGCACGAGCCACATCACTTTGATTTTTCTCCTCGTCCCTTTCCCAAGTTCCTTCCCTTGAATTGCTTGTTAAGAAAGCAGCTGCTGCACTGGGGGACCTGTTTGAGTGGGCTGGGGCCGGGGGAGGGCGGGGGAGCGTCCTGGTGCTGGGGTGGGTGATCTGTGTGTGTACAGAGAGGGAGGCAGGGGCGGCCACCAGCCTGTACGATGTGTACATATGCACATATACACTTAGTAGTACCTGTATAGTAATTCCTACACACGTATACCTGCCCATGCACACCGTGCAGGTGGGACACGCCTGGGTGAGGGTGGGCAGATGTATAGCATATATTTTTACATGTACTATATCTAGATGTGTGTAAAAGTGTGTGTAAAAATATATACCCTGTGTGTAAGCAGATGACTATTTTTTCCTTATCTCCCTGCTCTCTGGGTAGAGGAAGGATTGCTAAATATTTTTTAGCCCGTTTTTCCCTTTGTAGGTCTCCTTTTCTGGCTTCTCAGAGCCAGAGCTGCCACTATGCGATATTTTGCCACCCCCTCACACTAAAGGTTTTTGTCCCATCCTGAGGGATCTTGCTGGGGATTTTTTTTTCTTCACATGTTTGAACAAGTTGGGAGATTGTATGCTACTGTCGTGGGGGTGGAGGTGGAATCCCAGAGGTTTCAGTGAGAGTGTTGGCGATCCAGAAGGCAAAAAATAAATAAAAGTGAAATCCTGAATGCTGTCTGAGCATTGTGTGCTGTCCTAGGTTGTCCATGAGATGTTTCTGCCCACAGCCCTAAATTCTGAAATGTGGGGCTGGATTCCCATCAAAGAATGATTCAAATTCGACATCAGGTTGGGGGGTCGGGGGGTTGGGCTCTTCTCACAAGGATAAAAGGACAGGACAAGAGGAAACAGCCTCAAGTTGTGCCAGAGGAGATGGGATATTAGGGAAAGCTTGTTCATGGAAAGGGTGGTGAGGCCCTGGCACAGGCTGCCCAGGGCAATGCTGATCACCATCCCGGAGTGGTTCAAAAGGGGTGCAGGTGTGGCACCTGGGGACAGAGGTCAGTGAGGTTGGGGGATGTGGTGAAGGCTGGACTCTCACTTTGGAGGCCTTTTATAACCTTGATGATTCTGCGTGGGTAGAAACACTGTTGTGTTGCACTGTCAGGTTTTTGGGAGGGTTGTAAAGATACCGTTTTAGGGAGTACCAGGGAAATGTGGGATTTTGGGGTTGGTTGGTTGGTTGGTTTGTTTTAACTTTTAAAATTTTTGTTTTATTTACTCTTCCCAGAGTGTCTGAGGCTGCTGCTGGGAGCTGTCCTGGAGAGCTGCCCCTTTCCAGGGTCAGTGAGCATCAGCCCAGCCCCCCAAATTGTTCAGTGACAGTCACGGCCCAGGGTGGGGTTGCTGGGTGGGCAGGGAGCTGCGGGCTCGGGGGGCTGTGCCCACCTCACTCATTTGTTTGCTGCCCCTCAGAGAGAGGAGCTCCCAGGAGTACAGAGAGTGGGTTATTTACCCTAAAACCAACCCCGTCTGGTCCGTAAGGGACCACATCCCTGGGCAGGGGGTCACAGGGCTCAGGGTGGGGTGGGCAGGCAGGGGGGTTTCTGCCCCCTGTGCAGGTGTCTGTGCCCTCTGTGGTCACTGCGGGTGTGAGGGGCTGGCAGAGCACCCACCCCCTGGGCTGCACCCGCTCACCCGTGTGATAGCTGGGGATTATAGACACCATGTATATTAGTTGCGTAATAATAAATATAAATAATAATTATGTGTTTATATATTATTATACAGTATCATGTAATTTATATTAAAATATATAAAATATATTTAAATTACCTAATCTGCAGCTTCATAAATGCACTTACATATGTTCATTACATATATTAAAATACATATATATGCAATACATACATATATACATACAAATACGGGGTAAAGTGTTACATATATAAATAAATGCATAACACATAGAGAAAAAAATGTCTCACACGTATTTAAACACGCCCTTAAATGACAGTTCCTCACACACGTCTAATTCTTATCTGAGGCCAGAGGGAGCGCGCAGCCAATCACGAGGGTGCCTGCGATCACGTGGGTGCCCTGGTGTCACGAGACGGCTGCCAGCCAATCACAGAGCGGCATGACGTTTCACAAAATGGCTGCGCCCTTTCATAAGATGGCGGGCGAAACAAAATGGCCGCCCCCTGTGGACAGAGGAGTACGACCCGGTGTCAAAAATCCTTCCGAAATAACTCGTGGGCGGGGCGATGACCCTGCCAGCCAATCAGAACACAGTGCGCAGCAAGGCCAGCCCCGCCCCCAGGAGCTCTGGGCGGGGTCGGGTCCTGCTAGGGAGGGGTCTAGTCCCCCGGGGGGGGCTGTGCTCGCTCCGTGCCCCTCTCCGTGCCCGGGATGTACCCGCTCCGTGCCCCTGTCTGTATCCGGGGATCTGCCCGCTCCTTGCCCTGTCCGTGCCCCGGGGATGTACCCGCTCCATGCCCCTGTCTGTATCCGGGGATCTGCCCTCTCCATGCCCTGTCCGTGCCCCGCTCCGTGTCCCGGGGATGTACCCGCTCCATGCCCCTGTCCGTGCCCGGCCGACGCTGCCGCCCCGGGCTCCCCTGAGGCGCCGGTTTCGCTGCGAACGCGCGTGGGCCCCGCGGCGCCGGCCCCGCACGTTGTGCTCGGGTGCCCCGTCCCCCCCTCAAACCGGGGCTCGGGAGCCGGGCTGGCGCCTCCCGGGAGGCCGTTCCGGAACACGCTCCGGATGATCCCGGCACGGGGAGCCGGCTGGCTTTGTGCTGCCCCTCGGGGACCCTCGGGGTGCGCGGCTGTCCCTGCTGCTCTGGGGCACGGCCCCAGCACCGGGGGGCAGCTGCCAGGGAGCGGGGCCCGAGGCATGGCCCACCCGTGGGTGTTTGGGGGCAGCGTTGGCAGTGGTGTAAGAACCGGGAAAGGCTGGGAGAGCTGGGGTTGTCCAGCCTGGAGAAGAGCAGGTTCCAGGAGACCTTAAGAGCCCCTTCCTGTGCCTAAAGGGGCTCCAGGGGAGCTGGAGAGGGACTTTGGACAAGGGCCTGAAGGGACAGGACAAGGCAGAATGGCTTCCCACTGCCAGAGGGCAGGGATAGATGGGATACTGGGAAGAAATACCACAATGTGAGGGGTGGGGAGGCCCTGGCACAGGTTGCCCAGAGAAGCTGTGGTTGCCCCAAACCTGGAAGTGTCCAAGCCCAGGTTGGATGGGGCTTGGAGCAACCTGATCTCATGCAAAGTGTCCCTGCCCATGGCAGGGAGTGGGACTGGATGGTCTTTAAGGTCCCTCCCAACACAAACTATTTGATGATTCTTTTAAGTAGGAAAGTGTAGCATTAACGAGGCCGCTGAGTGTGCTCAGGGTTGGACAGGGCCCCTTCTGGCATCACCGGTCCCAGCTGCTGCCCTGGAAGGCACTGAGGGTGGCAGGGGGATCAGATCGGTGCCCCCTCCCCTGTAACGCCACTCAGTGCCAGCCCCATCACCCGAGGCACCGTGTCCTGAGCCCTGCAGGGCCCGGGGTCCCATCCCCATCGTGGTGAGTGCAGCTCCCCAAGGCTCTGCCTGTCCTGTCCGGGCGTCCCAGGGCCTGGTGGGTGGCAAAGGCACCTCTGTGCAGCTCAGGAGCCCTGAGGTGCTGCCTGAAGCCACTGAAAAGGCAGCAGAGCTGGGGGCACCATCTGTGCTTCACCCAGCTCTGACCCTCTGTCACTCTGCAGACCCCTGAGCTGGGCTGGCAGAGCCTGCCCAGGCTGAGTCCTGCCTCCAACCCCCCATTCCCCATGGGAATGTTCCCCATCCCACATCCCTCACCACAAGCACAAAGCACCAGCGAACCATGGAGGGTGGGGGACATCCCAGTGCTATTCCTGACACTGCAGTGGCCCAGGGGTTTCCCTGGAGCTGCAGCAGTGAGGCCTGGCTGGAGGCCTGGTGCCTCCATCCCTGCCCAGGGACCATCCAGCCCAGGAGTGAGGGGACTGCCAGGGCTGGGGCCAGCACCCACTGCAGCCCCACCATGGCAGGGAGCAGGGATCTCTCGCAGGGCATGGAGCTGGCATGGACTGCAGTCCTGGGTGTGCAGGGCTGGTGACTCCTGGGGCTCCCTGAGCCCCCCCTGCTGCAGTGCCTGTGCTGCTGACATGTCACAGCCCCCACACAGAGAACAGGACCCAAGGGAATGGCTGGAGCTGTGTCAGGGCAGGGTCAGGTTGGATAGCAGGAATAGGTTCTTCCCCCAGAGGGTGGCTGGGCACCAAACAGGCTCCCCAGGGCGGTGGGCACAGGCCCAAGCCTGACAGAGCTCAGGGAGCGTTTGGACAATGCTCTCAGGGATAGGGTGGGATTGTTGGGGTGTCCTGTGCAGGGCCAGAAGTTGAACTCAAGGAGCCCTTCCAGCTCAGGATCTCTGAACTGTGGCACCAGAGCAGAATCTTTCCCTGCCTGCTGTGGCAGAGCTGGTGGGAGCTGCTGCTCTGTGAGATCCCTACACGCCTCCCAGGGCTCCTGCCCCCTGATCTGTGCTGGCTTACCTGTCCCTGCCGACCAGGAGGAGGGAAGACAAACACACCAACTTCTGCTGCTGCCAAATGCTTCCCAGCTCCTGACACCGGGCTCACACCCTGTGGGAAGTGAGCAGATACACGAGTCCAAACCACAGTGGGATGGGCACAGAGCTGTGCCAGGCACTGGCCCCACATTCCCACCCCCATCAGTGTTCCAGCTCCAAAGCTCCTTTGGCTGTCAGGATGTGTGGGGAGAGCTGATGGGGGTGGAGGATCAAGTGAGGCACTCACAAATGACACAATCCAGTCTGACATACAGTTCATATTTTAAAAAAAACCAACCAAAACTTAAAAACCTTTTATTTGACAAATGAAAAATAAACAAAAAGGTATTTACAGTAGGGGGTTTTGTTCCTCCATAAATTTCATTCTAATAATCCCTGCTCTCCCCACCCTTCCCGGTCCATCCCACAGCAGCAGCACCAGCCCCTGGCACAGACACAGCCCTGGGGGAAGGAAACCATTTTGGTTTGACTGGGGCAAGACCAGGGGGAGGAGGCCAGAAAGCCTCTCCCTCCCTGGGTGGAGGGACAGAGCTGCAGGGGGGTGAACGGGTGAAGGGCTATCCAGAAACAAGGGAGGAAGTAAAAATTCAGGGTTTTCCCCAGACAGAAAACAGAGAGCAAAGGTTGGGGGTGAGGAAAGGGATGGCCACAGGCACATAATGGGCACCACTCACCTGACGTGGTGCCCTCTGCCCAGTGCTGGAGTCAGAGCCATCCCAGCACTGCATGTGGCCAAGGTGACACACCTTGGGAAGCCTCCCAACAGCCCCCAACAGCACTCGGGATCCCCTCTCCCATGGCACCTTCTTTCTGAAGAAAGGGAGGGTGGGAACACCAGTCCCCCAAATCAGTGCTTTTCCCTTTCAGCTCCATCACCCCCAGTGCTGCTCTCCCAGCACTGCTGGCTCCAGACACTGCATAGCACCAGGTCCTGCAGCCCTTCTCAGCTCTGGCCATGCAACTCATCAGGCCAATTACCTGTGATTAGTGCTTCACGGGACAGGTAGCACAGTGCATACACAGCACTATTAACTTACAGCTTAAAGGAACCAGCAGTGCCTGGGCCCTGGGACCAGCACAGCACCCAGGCACAGCAAGAGATGCCGAGCCAGGAGCTGCCCCAGAGCCCAGAAACCACCCCAGGCCAGGCTGGGGGTGCCTAACAGCTCCCAGCAGACACCAGTTTGGCACTAGAGGTCCCCAGCACGGCACAGCCACACTCGGAGAGCGAGAACGGGAGGGAGGGGACAGGGAGCAACAAATCCATCCTCGACCTTCCCAGTGCAGCTCAGCAGCACTTGGCTCATGAGGCATTGCTGCTTCCCAGGAGCCCTGGGCTGCACTCACTGAACACTCTGGCCATGCCCGCAACACACCCTTTCCAAAGGTTAAAAAAAAAAAAAAAAAAGGAAAGAAAAGAAGTTGGTACAAAATTCCCAGTCTCAGCTATGCTCAGCCTGCTGTCAGCACCTTGCAGGCTCAGCAATGCACTTGCTGCTCTGGACACGACGAGCACACATTCAGCAGGAACTCAAGGGAAACGTGGGGAAGTTGTGGAAATGCTTACAGATGAAAAAAAATTAATAATCATGTAATAAATCACAATTAAAGAGAAAATGTTTCAACAAAAAACTTGCTAAACAGCACCACAGAGATTTCTACTGACAGCATCCAGAATACCCTAAAATGGAAGAGGAGGGTCCCATTTTTTCCATGTGATAAAATACCAGAGACTCCATGTTTCCAGTTCATCTGTACTTTGCCCTTCTGTGGGCAAGGCAGGGCTCCTGGTCAGGACCAGGAATCAGAAAGAGCCCCCCAAAACAAAAGCGAAAAAAAAAGGGGGGAGGGGGAAAAGATCAGAGATTTATGAGAAAAAGCTTTTCATCCATAGTCCTTAAAATAAACACCAACACTTAAAAAAATAGGTTCTCTCTTTCTCTTCCTGAAAAAATGGTGCTGGCTGGACCCTTGTTTGCAGGAGAGAGGAAGAACTCAGCAGGTTTTTCAGGGGAGCTCCACAGTGATGGCTCTGGCAGCGTGGCAGGGACAGGTCAGCACTGCTGCAAAGGTCTGGTCACAGCTGTCACCTGGGGCACCACCCTCAGCAGTCAGCGCATCTCCCAGCAGGGGGGACAGTCCTTCTTCTCCCCTCCTTGGCTGACAAGAGAGACCAGAGACCCCTGGGAGGCCGGAGTCCACTTCTGGGATGGGCTGGTCAGAGGTGCACGAGGCCAGGAGAGTCAGGAACCCCCAGGGAAGGGCATCCAGTGGAACCTGGCCCAGGGGTTATTTGGAGGCTCCTGGGGGCTCGGTGTGGGGAGACAGGGGCAGCTGCCCACTCTGCCGCTGCCGCTCCAGCTCAGCCGCCTTCTGCAGAGCCACCTCCACCAGCAGCTGGAAGCTGCTGAAGTCATCCCCGAAGAGCTCGGGAGGTGTAGGGGGTGGCGTGTTGAAGAGTCCAGGGGTGGGGCTGGCAGCCTCAGCCCGCGCCAGCAGGGTCAGGGTGCTGTTGGGGGCACCCCCTGGTGCCTTGGGGACAGGGTCCAGCTCCGCTCGTGGCCCAGGGGGCTTCTCCCACTCGGGGCTGTGGGTGCTCACCACTGCCAGCGCCTGGGCCGGGTGGCACAGTACCTGCGGGCACACCGACATCGACAGCACCTTGGAGGCCCCCACGGGAGGGACCACCAGCACCCCGGAGCCAGCCCCCCGCGGCAGGGCCACGTCGCCGGCTTTGCCCCCTCGGCGGGAGATGGTGAACTGGTTGGGGTCCTTCCCGTCCTTGCGCAGCATGTCCGGGAGCAGCCGCCTCCGGGCATTGATGAACCAGTTGCAGATCTGGGAGGAGACAGGAACACAGTGGGGTCAACCTGGGGCTGCCACATGGGCACAGCGCTCACCGGGGGACTGCAGCCCCAGGTCAAGCCAGAAGCAGCTCCCCCAACCCAGCAAACAGCTCCCACACACCCCAACTACCACAGGTCCCCCCACTCAGCACCTCCTTCCCCTGAGGCTCCAAAGAGGCAGAACTACTGCTGGCACCCACGGAAACCCCAACACCAGCTGCTTCCTGCCTGGCACCACCATCCCGGCAGCCCCTTCCTCCCTGCACCCCTGTACCGGCTGCCCGTGGTGCAACGCTCCCCTCAAGCCCTGCCAGCCCCCCCTGCAGGGACTGTGCCCCCCCGGCACCGCTGGCACCTTCTCTCCATCACAGCACACAGAGTGAGTGCAGCCTGGGCAGCCTCGGGGCTCAGCCACCCCACAAGCCACAGCACGACCGTGTAGAGCCACAGGAGCTGCAGTGGCTCCTGAGCAGAACTGCCCCCCCAGGGAAGGATGAGCTCAGTGCTGAGCCCACAGCACAGCCTGAGAGTCCTGGCCCCTGCCTGTGCCCAGGTTCAGGCAGGTGGAGTGGGCACAGCTCCTGCCATTCCCCCAGCCAGAGAAATTGGCACTGCACAGAGCCAGCTCGGAGCCCACCCTGCAGGTCGCAGGCTGGGTACAGTTTTCCCTTCTCCGGGTGACCCATCCGGGAGCTCAGCGTGCCCAGCCATGTTTCCACACTGATGCCAGTGCCAACCTGGACAGGAACGCTGAGGCTGCATGGATGGAAACCCTGGAAACCATCCGCTGATGGAGCTGCAGCCCCCCGACCCCTAACGGGGCCGGGACTGTGGCTGCACAGACACCTTCCCATGCCTCCTGCCCACAAGCAGGGTCACAGCTCACGGCAAAGGTTCTTCCAAACGTTTGCACACCACAGAGGCTGCACCTCTGGTAGCTCTTAGGAACCTGCTGCCATGAATTCAGCCTCAGCCATTGATTGTTTCAGCATCTTTATATTAAATGCTACATTAAAATAACTGTCTTCTTCGTAGAAAACATTTAGAAGAGAATAAATCAGGGGGAAAAATGTCTCATCTTTTCTAAATCAACATCTATGGGAAACATTTCCCTCAAGGACAAAGAACTTGCCACAACTTCAATCACAGCAAGATTTCAGTTGTCTTTTCTCTGTCTTTTAAGACAATATTTGGCATTAAAACTCTCAAATACACCAGTCTCACTTCCTTTCTCCTTCCAAACCCCCTCCCTTGCAAGCCTTAGCTGGGTCCCCTTGACTTGATCCTGTGATCCCATGGCCATCCACCACTGTGATCCCTAACCAAAGGGCTGCACATCCAACAAAAAGCCTGACCACAGTGCTGGGAACTCCCCAAAACCCTGCCTGTCTCCCCCCACCGTGCTCCTTCCAGCATTCAATTCTCATTGGATCTCAACATAGCACAGAGATGGGCACACAACCACTGGTGTCACCATGTGGTGTCACCCACCCAGGAGCTGGGATATGCTCTGGCTTTGAAGCAGCTTATTGGTTTTTTAAGCACACCATGGGGTGTCCCCCTCCTTCAGCCCAACAGTAGATGGAGCTTTCCCACGACATCCTGCTGCATCCCCTCAAATGGACTGAAATCCCAGTGTCAGTCCTCAGCTGGCCCTGGGAACGTCACCAGGCTGGGACCCCCTGCCCAGGGGTACAGGGCAGCCCCTCAGGGACACATGCTGGCTGTGGTGGCCCACGGGGGCAAACAGCAGCCAGCACACGGCAAGGCCACACCTCAGCATAAGCCCACACATGTGCCAATCCCCTCCTGGGTCCCACGGGCTCAGGGCACAGACAGTGCCACAAGCCCTGTGGTAACACCGTGTGCCAGGCACTGCCATACCTCCTTGGGACAGGACGAGTCCAGATTCTCACAGCTGCAAACCCACTGCTGCTCCCCCACCACTCTGCCTCGAGCCCTCCCAGGAGCTCCAGCCTCTCCTGGGAGCAGTTGCTGGACACACACCTGTGGCACAGCACTTACAGAAATACATTAAAATTATTAAGCAAGTTTGCCTTGCTGGCCAGGAAAAAGGAAAGCAGACGGCCCTGCCTGCACTCCAGTGTCCGGGACGGCTGACTAGGACCGTGCTGAGACACGGGGACAGGAGCCAGAGGTGCAGAGGAAGCTCCAGGAGAGGAGTCCAGCTGCAAACCCACTGGCCCTCGCCCGCTCCCCTGCGCCCCATTGTATCCCTGGAACCACAGAACTGAGCGAAGCCCCGTTCATTTCCTCACTGCCAGGCTGGGAGAGGGAGAGCAGGACCTGGGGCACACAGAGCTGTGCACGGAGCACAGGGACAGGCAGCTGCAGGCAACTCTCCCAGACACTCTAACCACAAGCAGGGAGCACGCCAGAGCAGGAAGGACAAGCACTACTCACCCCCAGGGCTGGCCAGGGCTCCTGCCTGGGCACCCATCATGGTGCCACAAGGAGAACATCAGCCAGGAGCAGGACAAAGGGATTCCTAGGCAGGAGTCCCCACCTGGGGATGCACACACTCCCAACTCTAACTGGGGCCAGATGAGCCACCCAGTACCTAACAGTGCACCCGAGCTCAAAGCCCAGCCCAGCCTCTCCCTCCTGGGATGGTTAAAAATCATAGAATATGCTGAGTTGGAAGGGATCCATGAGGCTCATCAAGTCCAACTCCTGGCCATGCTCAGCCTCAGCACTGTCCCCTGCCCAGCTCTGTTTGCAGGGGGTGGTCACCCTGGCCTCTGCTGGATGTGTCCAGGGGAACAGGATAAAATAGCACCCCCCGAAACCCTCCTACCTGTGCAGCTTTTACTAACAACAGGGTATTGTTCAGCCTGTCCCCACTCCAGTCCTCACTCCATCTTCTGGCCAGCCAAAATTCTGTGTTGCAGCACTGCCATAGAGCTGCTCCCCCGGAGTTCAGATGTCTCCCCAAAAGAGACCCCATCATACAGATGGTTTTGCTTCCCCAACATCCCCTCCCTCATCTGCTCGCTGCCCTTCAGAGGCAAGTGGTCCCGGCGTGCCAAGTCCTTTGGGAGCCTTGGTGGGGTTCTCCCGTCCCATGCAGCGTGACAGTGGCCTCAGCATTGTTCCCAGCAGCGTCCCCAGCGGGTGGGGGCTGGCTCCTACCTGCAGCACAGAGAGGCTGGTCTGCCCCGAGAGGCTGAGCTTCTCTTGCTCCGAGGGGTAGGCGTTGAAACGGTGCTCGTACAGCCAGTCCCGCAGGATCTTCACGGACTCCTTGGGCAGGTTGCCCCTTCTCTTCCTCTTGGACTGCAGGGGGTCAGGGGACGTGGCGCCGTCCTCCTCCCCCGGGTCACTGTCCGACATGGTGGAGCTGCCCGCTGATCCCTTCTGGCTAAAGCCTGGCAAGAGGGAGCCAAAGGGAGCATCAGGCAGTGTCCGGCCAGGGGAATGGAGGGGGCCTCCCACCGATCCCCCACCCCCTCCAACGGAGGGGTCTCACGCCCTCTGGGCCCGGCGGGGGGGACCTGAATCCAGAGGCAGAGATCCCCGGGGGGGACAAGCGACTGGCTCCGAGGGGACAACAGCGGCGCCGAACAGAGCCCCGGGATGCGGGGGAGCCCCGCCTGGAACTCCGGGGCACTTAGGGTTCGGGGGACACTCGGGAGTAGGGGGGCACCGCAGGGGGCAAAAAAACAAATAAAGCGGGGCAGGGGGAGCGGTGAAGAGGAGAAGTTAAAAATAAAAATAATCTCAGCAGGAGAAAGAGGCCGAAGCTGGAGAGTGGGAGAGGAACCACGCGGGGTCATTGTGTGGCGGGGATGGAGGCGGGGGCGGCTGTCACGGGCCGGGGGCTCGGCTCGGCTCGGCTCGGCTCGGAGTGCGGTGCGGGGGCTCGGCGGTGCGGGCAGGCCGGGCCCGCAGCCCCTCCGGCCGCAACAGGTACCGCGGCGCCGACACAAAGCGGGGGAGCGGCAGTCGCGGCCCCCCCGGGCGCGGGGGGACAGAGGAGCCGCAAAGTGGCCGCGGCCTCGCACCCCGCACTCCACGCCGGCCCCGAGCACCCCCGGCCGGGCGAACTCCCCCGGCCGAGTTACAGCGGGCGCGGGGCGGGCGGGACCCCCCGCCCGCGGCTCCCGCAAACTTTCCGAGGCGGCGGCGCGGCCCGTCCCGCTCCGTCCCGCACAAAGCCGCGGGGCCGCCCCGCTCCCCCCGCGCCCCCCGGGATCCATCTTTGCGCTCACCCCCGCGCCGCCGCCGCCTGGGCGCTCGCATGGGCCGCGCCGGGCTCTCGGTGCCGGGGCCGGTGCGGGGCCGTCCCGCGGCGGCGGGCGGGCGGCCGGGAGCGGCGGAAAGTTTTGGGTGGGCGGCGGTGACAGATGCCGAGACAGAGTTCCCTTTGTTCCCGAGGAGGCAGGAACTCGCCGGGCCCCCCGCCCCCGGCCCCGGCCCGCCCGCCCCCGGCTGTCACCGGGCACCGGGGTCCCCCCGCCCCTCCGAGCCCCAGCCGGTACCTGGCGCCGGCAGAGCCCTGCCCGCACGGCCCCGCGGCCAGGATGGGGCTCGGCCCCCGCTCTCGGACACAGCCCCCGGCGGGAGCGGGGAGGGACAGAGGGAGTCCCAGAGACCCCGCGCCCACCCGGCCCTGCGGAACCCCCACACGGAGCTGCACCTGCACAGGGGCACCCACCCGAGGGTACCCCCGGGTACGCCCACCCGGGGACACCCACCCGGGGACACCGCACACGGACATCCACCTCGAGCCACCTACATTGGGACATCCACTCAGGGACACCCTCACAGGAACACGCACCCAGGGACACCCTCCCAGGGATACCCACCTCGGGACTCCAACACAGGGACTCCCATTCGGGGATACCCACCGAGGGACACCCCACAAGGCACTGCACGGGCTCCTTCCCCCCAGCTGAATCCTGTCACTGAGCCCTGGCGGGTTACTGGTGCCTGTGAGCAGGGGACAGGGACAGGCCCTGGGATAACAGCTGTGGGGGCAGGTGTGGGTGACAGCCCTGGGGACCTTGGATGACCAGGAGGCACTACCAGTGGTTTCTTTGGTGTCTTACCAGATAGGAAATCTGAACAGAAGCTCAGCACGACTGTTCCCATGACAGTGGAAGGTGTGTCCAAGCAAAGGTGGTGACCAAGGAGACACCGGGTGGAACCCTCACCATGCCATGGCCATGAGGCTTGGCCAGTTCTCTGGAAGCCCTTCTGGGCTGCCCCTGCTCTCCCTGTGCCTCACCACCATCACAGCAGAGCCTAAGGTCACCTTTTGAATTTTGGGGACCAGATCTCTCTGTTTACATGCAAGCCTGCTGGTGGTCTGGGATGTGGCTCCCACAGGATTTCCCCACCACAGCTCTGTGCCCTCCTGAGATGCAGGGCTAGGTCACCCCATCACCCTCTTCCAGGTGCTCAGCTGAGCCCAGACGGGACGTGTCCATCATGGACGCCCTGGAATGGTATCTTCATCAGTGGGAATGACTGATAGAAGAGCTGCTCTGAGCACCAGTGCCACATCCCAGCTCCTGCGATGGAGAAGTTCTACTACGGGAAGCCAAGATGACCTTGTCCAGCAGCCAGCCCAGAGGCCTGCCAGCAGAGCCCCCTGTCTTGGGATGTCCTCTTGGAAATGTACTTTTTGGGACATCCATTGCCCCTCCATTGCTCATCCTTGCCAAGCCAAGCCCCGCACATGTGTGTGCATCCCCCAGGGACCTGTGTGCTGGTGAGCACAACACCCCAAGGTCACCAGATCCTGCTCCATATCACCCTGGTGCAGGAATTGGTCTTGGGGCAGCTCCCCCCTCCCAGGCTCCCCCAACTCTGCAGGCTGTGCTGTGGCTCCCCTCACTCCCCTCTCTGCTGTTTGCAGGGTAAAAGATGGGGATCCCTTCAAGTATTGAGAAAAGCTGCAAAAAGCATTCATGGTCAGTGTGCACGGTGCAATAAGGGTTTAAATTTGGGGGGGGAAAAAAAAGAGAGAATTCCTTAAAGCGTTTGTTTAGTTGCTGCTAAATCTTCCGTGTCCTGAGGGAAACTGTGCCCCAACCAGCTTTTGCTCCATTAATACCAACAGAGCTGGGGCTGGTGAAGCACAAGTGAGGGGTGGGAGCCCTGGATGCACATCCCACCCATTGCAGGGTCACACCGGGGCAGGGAGCATCCTCTGGCCCTTCCAGTCCTCTCACACCAGGCTGGCTCCTGCCCACTCCGAACCAGAGCCATCACCAGGCAGGGGGTTCATCCTGCCTGCTCTCCTCCTGTGCAGCCAGTTCCTGGTGGGTGACACCGCAGACCCCCCAGATGCCCCCTGGACACCCCCAACACTCTGTGTCAGCCACCGTGCCCCAGGAGGACTATCATTCCAAGCAGTTTACTTCTGCTCCTGCCTTTTGGAAAAGGCTGCATTAGTCTTCTGCCAAATTGAGACAACCAGGAAATGAAACTGCTATGAGCCCCCTCAGGCCCTCCCACCTCCCTATGCTCCCTGGACTGGTAGTGTGGAAGCAGCTTTGGAAAAATCCCACTGGGTGTCTGAGTGCAGCATGAGGGCAACCTAAATCCCTGGGCAAGCCCAGCCTGGCACAGGATCCAGGGAGATCCCAGCTGATGGAAATGAGGAGCCTCTGGGATGAGGGGCCAGGGCAGGGGCTCTGGAGCATCTCCCTGCCCATTCCCAATACAAGCTTCTCCAGGCTGAGCCCTGCCCAGGCCCATTGACATGATAATACTATTAAACTTCAGCAATTTGAACAACAATCAGCCAGCAAGAGCCTGAGGGGAGATGCTGGAAATCCAGGGGAAGCTAGAACTCCCAGAGGGATGCTGGGAACCTCTGGGGGATGCTGGTGTCCCCAGGCAGCCTCCCAAGGCACTGACCCATCTTGGTCAGGATTCTCTCCATCCTTTGCCCACCCTGTGATACGAAAATTTTCATTCTGTGCAAGGAAAAAAAATGGATTGTGGTGGATTTGGGGTGGGCTGTACTGGCTTTTTGCTGCTGCCTTGCCCCTGGGGCTGCTGCATCCAGCAGTGGGTCCTGCTCCCTGCTCAGAGCCAGTGGACCCCTGCAGGCTGGAATTCCCCCAGTAGGACTGGGATTCCCCTGGGAGCTGCAGCACTGGAGTCCCACGTTTGGGCACAATGCCCCTCCATCTCCTCCTGCCCCTTCCCACGGGGAAGCTCAGCTGTTCCTGTTGTCCTTCCCAGAGCACAGGGCAGGACAGACCCTCTCTCAGCAGGTACTGCCATGCCCTTTGCTTCTCTGATGTTCCTCTAACCTGCATCATTATACATGGTGGTGCTCTGGGGACACCAGGATGGAGTTCACAGCACTGGAGAAAAAAAACACTCCTGGGTCAGGATGTCCTGGGCTGCACTGGGAGCAGTGTCACAGCTGCTGGAGGGAGGGGACTCTTCCCTCTGCTCTGCACTGCTGAGACCACCCCTGGAGTGCTGGGCCCAGAGACTGGGACAGACTGGAGAGAGTCCAGCCCAGGGCCATGACGGTGATGGAGGGACTGGAGCATCTCTGCCATGAGGAGAGGCTGAGAGAGCTGGGACTGCCCGGCCTGGAGCAGAGCAGGCTCAGGGGATCTCCCCTGTATGGATAAATACCTGGAGGGAGGATGCAGAAAGGACGGGGCCAGGCTCTGC
>NW_020955432.1:497889-567139 GCF_003031625.1 Empidonax traillii
GGACTGCCCGGCCTGGAGCAGAGCAGGCTCAGGGGATCTCCCCTGTATGGATAAATACCTGGAGGGAGGATGCAGAAAGGACGGGGCCAGGCTCTGCTCAGCAGTGCCCAGGGACAGACCCAGGGGCCATGGCACAAAGTGACACACAGGAGGGGCCCTCTGAGCATCAGGACACACTTTTCCACTGTGGAGAGCTCTTCTGGACTGACCCAAAAGCAGGGTTACTTGCTTAAGTTGATGTTCCCCTGCCCCAAACAACCACTTCTGTAATTAAATGTTGTCTTATTTTGCTGCTATTTAATACCTTTGAAATGAGTCAGGTCAGGTTGACCTGCTGCCCACGCTACTTCTGATTCAGCCCAGGGTACAGCTGACTTTCTGGGCTGCCAGTGCAGTTGGCCAAGTCACATCCAATTTGTCATCCATCAGGACTCCCAAGTCCCTCTCCCCAGGGCTGCTCTCAACTCACCCAGCCTGTGCTGGTACTGGGGCTTGCTCTGACCCAGATGCCCAACCTTGCACTTGGCCTGGTTGGACAGCATGAGGTTCACATGAGCCCAAGTAGTTTTGGGGTTTCACAGAATCATCATCCCAGAATGGTTTGGGCTGGAAGGGACCTTAAAGCTCATCTCATTCCTCACCCCTGCCGTGGGCAGAGACACCTTCCACTAGTCCAGGTTGCTCCAAGCCCCGTCCAACCTGGCCTTGGACACTTCCAGGGATGGGGCAGCCACAGCTTCTGTGCCAGTGGAACAGGTTTCTTTACTCTTCCCATATGTACCCCAGTGCCAACTTACAAATTTCCTCTGCTTTACTGCCTCAGGGTTGAAGGACGCCCTTCAACGTGATGTCGCCATGGCTGTTCCAGTGATGGGGCAGCTCAGACCCAGCAGTTTTGGCAGCTGCTTAAGGCAGCACTTCTGGGAGCCCCATGCTAGAGCCTGTGGCAGCTCCCAGCTGGGGCCAGCAGTGCCCTCAACTGGGACCAGCCACCAAGTCCAGCCCACTTGTGGCACTGCGAGAACCTGGGCTGGTCACACAAGGTGATCTCCTGGGATCAGTGGGGCTGAACATCCCTCCTGAATGCACCTATCCCCAGAAGACAGTGCCCACAGCCCCAGCATCAGCCTGCCTGCCCCAAAGTGACACTTGTGAGACGTTCACTTTGCTGGGCATTTCAGGGAAGGAGGATTTTATAAAGCATCCTTCCTCACAGCAGCCTGGTAATTTGCTCTGGAAGTGGGAGAAGTGTAGTTTTTCCCTGGCACAGCATGAAATTAGGAAAGGAGCTTAGCATCCGTGGGTTGGTCTGGGGCTGCTGCTGCAGAGCACAAGCCCTGTCCCTGGGGAGCTCCCTGGGAGAGTGCAGGTTCAGCCCTTCACATCTCTGTGTCCCTGACAATTTAGTTCCTTTTTCCTGGTGTTGGCAGTGCCTGCAAAGTAGAAGGACTGAGACCAAGGAGAAGCTTTTCAGTCACGGGTTATCTCACAAGTGAGAGCATTACCTGGGGCCTGGCATGTTTCTGACACCTCTGATCCCAGCAGCATGTGCCCACAGAGCTTCCACAGACCTCATCTGAGCTTTCTCAGCACTGGGAGCCTCTCTGCCGTGCATTGTGCCCTCACCAGTTTTATGGGTTTCTCATCATATTTCCCCCCATTTTAAGTAAAGAATTGCAGGAAACTCATCCCTCCCTCCAGGGCAGGGAGATGGGCTGACTTCAAGAAGCACTTTAAGACAGCAACTTTGGAAGGCAGAAGCACCCTTTGTCAGGGTACAAATCAAGGGGACAAATCCCATCCCCATTTCTTATACTCTCTGTCTCCTGCCCTCCCCCTTCCCCCATCTTCTCAGGATGACACAGAAGGGTGGTCAAGCCCCAAGGACCCTGGATAAGCTGATGGGGGGAGCATGGCCAGCACTTTGCCAAGTGTCTCTCAGTCCACCCTGATGCTGGGGCTGAGCAGAGTGACTCTCACCCCACCAGCAAAGGCAGAAAATGGTGCTCAAGCTGATTTTACACAGATCGGGAGCAATTTGTCTCTGAAAACAGGCTGTCCCACTGGAAGGGGCCCTGGCTGACCATGGCAGCAAGGTGGGGAGATGTAGTGCCCAAACCCACGTCCCAAACCTGACGGGCAGCAGCACGGCATGGCACTGGTCATGAGGGAGCTACACACAGCACATCTCTGTCACACCCATCAGGCTTTATACACCACTTCAGCTTCCTGAATCCCTCAGATATCAGGCTCTACAGCAGTAAAACAGCCAGGGAGGAGGAAAAAAGTGGGGGTTCTTTCATGAAGGAGAGGAATGTGAGAGGAGAGGGGAGAGGTGCTTTCCCTCTGTGTTATGGCCCTGAGATGGGGATGACTCAGGTTCGAGAGAGCCCAAATCCCTGCAGGCCAGTGGGAGACGCTCACCCCGGCCCCAGGGACCAGTGGCGTGGTGGCTTTGAGGGGGTCAGTGGCTGCTGAGTGGGGGGTGTCACAGCCAGGCTGGGTGGCTCAGTGGGTGAGCCTATGGATGTGAGAGGTGATGGGAGGAGAGGGCTGAGGCTGATAGACAGTGGGCTGGGCAGACAGTGGCACAGTGACAGGAATGTCCCCTCCAAGCTTGTCCTGATGCGGGGTGCTGGTCCTGGAAGGTGTTTCCCGGGGGGAGAGTCTGCTGTGGGGCAACAAGTGTGGCTGAAGGGTGGGGGAAGTGCACAGGAGGAGGCAGAAGGGGTGAGTGGCCCGGGGCTCTAATCGTCCTTGTCCTTGGCCCCGTGCTTCAGGATGCGGGTGAATTCCACATAGTTGAAGTTGCCCTTCTTGTCGATGGGCGCCTCTCGGTACATCTCATCCACCTCCTCGTCAGTGAACCGGTCCCCCATGGTGGTCAGCAGTTCACGCAGGTGGTCCTCGTGGATGAAGCCTGCATGGAGGACAGGGGACAGCGTTAGCAGGGGACAAGGTGAGGGCTGAGCGGCAGCAGCTTCCCCCGCTCTCCCCAAGACACCCTTGCTCAGCTCTCCCACTCTGGAGCTGCTTGGGGCCTTTCCCCCCTCGGCTGTGTGGCCCTGCTGTGCAGGGCCCTGCTGTACCTGACGCCTCCTCGTCGAAGCAGGCGAAGGCGTTGCGGATCACGTCCTCTGGGTCGGTGCCGTTCAGCTTCTCCCCAAACATGGTGAGGAACATGGTGAAGTTGATGGGACCCGGCGCCTCGCTCATCATGCCCTCCAGGTACTCGTCAGTGGGGTTCTTCCCTGTGGGACACAGGCAGGGGTGTGGGTGCAGGGCCCTGTTCCCCCAGCTCCCATCCTGAAGGCCAGTCCATGCACTCAGCTTAACGGGGCTTTTTTTCATTGCAGATTAATTTGCTGGCTCTTGTTCACCCGCTCCGTGAACATGGGGAGGGGGTTTCTGCAGTGCCTGGTGCTCCCCCCTCAGCATCTCTCTCCATACTTTAATCCATATCTGTAACCAAGCTCTGCCTTGGGGAGATGCAGTAATTAATTTAGGGGTTACTGGGAATGAAACCCATGGTTTTTCCCACTCCCCTGGCAGCTGACACACAGCCCTCCCGAGGAGAGAGGCAGCAATGTCCTCACACGAGCCTCATGCTGCTGATGACCCCAGCCCCTCTCTCATCATGGTTTAACCTATTCTGGTGAGGTCTGTGCCCCCAGCACCGGCCCCTCTCTGCTCCCAGAGCTCCAGCTCACTGGGAGGAGGGAGATTCCTCCCAGGGCCAGCCAGGACCTCCAGAACAGGTTTGGCTGCCTGGTCAATCATTGACAGACCTCCCAAAGCGCAGTGAAGGTACAGCTGGGAGCAGGAGGAGGGAGCAATGGTCTGCAGCAAAGGAGAACAAACTCCAGGGGACAGATCTGCGTGTCTCAACCAGTCGAGGTGTCACACCAGCATGGGAACCAGCCTTTGTCACCCCAGCTGAGAGCTGGGGTGTCCAAGAGGGGACAACCTCAGGTGACATTCTTGGGTGAGATTACTCCAACACTCTGTGGCTGCAGCTTGTGTTTGCTCCCAGAGCAGAGCTTCTCCAGCCCCAAGGGTCTCTTCCCTTCTAGTGAGCACAGCTGTAAGAGCAGTACTTGAGTGTCTCACAAATGCACTTTCTGTGGTCAGCTGGTGACAGCAGAGAATTCCCCTGCAGGTTTTGGAGCATCACACCACAGCTGGTCTCCAGCACTGGGTGTGGCTATGAGGTCACCCAGTAGCTCCTGAGGAGGAGCTGGGGGCACAGGGGCTGCGAGGGCAGGGCCTTCTCACCGAGGGAAGCCAGCATGTCATGCAGATCCTCCTTGTCGATGAAGCCGTCGCGGTTCTGATCAATCATGTTGAAGGCTTCCTTGAACTCCTGGATCTGCGACTGGTCAAACATAGCGAAGACGTTGGAGGTGGCGCGCTGGGGGCGCTTCTTGGTGGTCTTGGCTTTGGCACGTTTGCTGGACATCTTGGCAGCTGGGGGGGTACCTGGGGACAGGAGCACGAGGAGGCTGGAGCCGGGGCAGGAACATAGAACTTCTGGCAGCCCCAATCCCATGCCTCAGTTTCCCTGGCTGTCACAGTTTGGCAGCAGGGAGATAAGAAGGTCACGTGGTTGGATGTGGAGACAGGCAAGACCTGGGCTCTGATGACTCCCCTGGACAGTCCCAGTGCAGGCAGTGCCCACTAGCACCCCTTCCCCTGGGCTGTTCCCCAGGGGCTGCAGGCTGCCCCCAAACTCACTTGCTGCCTGTCCCCTTTGCTTATGGGCACAGGGAGAGATGCCCAGCCCAGCACCCATCCGGGTGCCAGTCCCAGGGGCCATGGGAATGGGTGTCTGGGTATTTTGGGCAGAGCATGGTTATGCCCTTCCAGCCTCCCCTCACCCTGGCAGGGCTCTCCCAGGCCCCAGCCCAGCTCCCAGGTTGGTGGGTTTACCTCACACCCTCCATGTTGTAGCAGAGAAGCAGCCCCATCACCCAGCAGGAAGGGGTTATCTGCTCTGGGCACATTCCTCACATACTGATGCTTCCCATCCCTCTCCATCCGTCTATCCATCCATCCATCCATCCATCCATCCATCCATCCATCCATCCATCCTCCTGCCAGGTCAAAGGCCACTTGCTGCTGCTCTCTCTGCCCAGGGAGCAGGCCTGGGGAGCCCATGGGAAGGACCCTGAAGCAGGGGGAGAGGGGACCATTGAGCTCAAGGAGCTGAAGACCCCGTGCAGGGTAGGGGAGAGCAGCCAGGCAGTACCAGGACTGTGGGACGCTGAGCACTGGTGCTGTTGTTACAGTTAATGAACGCCAGGAGAAGGAGAGAGACCAGGGGACGCAGCAGTGGGACGGACAGACCTTTGGGGACATGGCTGGGGCAATGTGTGTACCACGGGCACCATGGGGACTGCAAGCATCACCACGGCAGGAAAACCTGGTCCTTCCAAGGTGGGGGTTCCATCCCCCAGCAGGAACAGGGCTAGAGCACAGAGCCCACCAACGCCCTGGGATGGCACCCAGGCTCCCTCACAGTCATCCTCAGATATCCTCACAGATATCCTCACCCTGCCAGGCTGAGGGATGCAGTCAGTGTTTGGGACACCCTGCACTGTGGATGCTGGAGACCCAAACTGTGTCTGTATGGGGTGCTCAGCATGCCCAGCAACCACCGACACTGATGAGAGGAGAATGCTCAGGCTTCTCCCGGTGGAATCCTGCCAGGCGTAACTCAGCAGGATGCCAGCAAAGCCCAGCTGGGCAGAGGGGCGGTCCTGTGGGACAGGCTGGGATGGTCCTGCGGCACAGGCTGGCCTGAGGTCGGCCCAGGGAGTGTCACTGCTCCAAGCCCTCGTGTTTGCTGCAGCCTTTCCTCCCTCACACACAGCCCTGGGCCTCAGTGTTCTCATCTGGGCCAGCATCTGTTTGGGGAGCAGCTGTGGGGGCAATGGTGAATTAATGGTTTATGAAGGAATTCCACAGGGAAGAGCAGAATATCAGTCCTGTGCTCTGTGTGCCCTGTGCCTGGTGGGCAGCAGGGACCTGGGCTCCTGCCTGCCCTGCCCTGGGACGGAGCAATTCAGGAGCCACATCATGTCACATGAAGCAACCCAAAGCAACACCCCCAGGAAGCTGCGGGCCAGGTCCCCTCCCGTGGGGCTGCACACCCCCAGTTGGCTGCTCTGGGATCTGTTTCCCAGCTGGGTCCTTAGTGCTGCCCCAAGGGGCCTGTCACCTCTGGGGAGCACCCCTTCCAGCAGGACTCTGGCCCTGGCACAGACGAGGGCAGAACAAAAACAGCCTTCGCCTGCCCTTCCACAGCTCCCCCATCACTCCCCACACTGGATCCACTTTCCAGCTCTCTCCCTTCCCTCCTGCTGTACTCCTTCAAGGAGGAGCAGAGGCAGGGGCTGGTGCAGCCACCAGCCTGGTCCCCAGCCTTCTGTGGTCCCCAGGCTCCCCTAGCTGGGCTGTGCTGGAGGGATATTCCAGGGGCAGTAGGCAGTGCCAAATACCAGTTATACACACCTTGGCCACCAGCCAAGTTCAGAGTGGGCTGGGGACTCTCCCCACACCCCCATCCCACTGCAGGAGCATCCACCAAACCATGTCACCATGTGCCAGTGACATCCCCAGGGTGACACCCCACAGCAGCAGCATGGTGAAGCTCAGTTCAACACCTCCACCAGGTTATCAAAACCAGCAATCAAAGCTGTGCTGCTGGCCCACGGCGCTGGGCTCAGCTTTCAAAACACACAAAATTATTAGCAGAATTATTAGCAGAAGGCTAGAGAAATAAGCAGGAGTTTTGATCTCACCACATGAATTAATCTTACCCAAATATTTACACTGCCCTGGCTGTAACCAGCTCAGTACCTCTCCAGAGAGACGGTGCTCCTTAAGGGGATTAAGTTTGATTTCAACAGCATGTGAATCTGCCCTTTGATCCAAAATATGCCCTGGAAAGATGCTCAGTCCCCAGGTCCAGCTCAGTCATTCTCCCTCTGCTGTTAGACAGCTTCCTTGGGATGGCTAGGACTTGGAAAGAGACTTTTTGGGGTCAATGTGGGAAAAGGTTCCTGTGCATGAGACAGAAGGGATCTGCAGTGAGGCCTGATTTGACTGGGGCAAAACTTCCTACACGTGCTGCCCTAGTCCTCAAGGCCATGCTTTTTGGTATTCCCCAAATCCCCATGCCCAGAGCATTTCAGGGAGTGCCCAGCCGTGATGCCCTGCACGCTGGCGTGGACTCAGGTAAATGGTGCACCACCAAACCTTCAGCTTCCTCCTCAGCAAGGAGGAAACCCACTGACACTGGTCCTGCTCCTGCTGATCCCACTGAAATCCCCATCCCAGCACTGCTCCAGCCCAGGAGCTGCAGATCTTGGGCAGCAGAGCTGAGGAGGTCAGTGCTGAGGTGACACCACAAAGCCATGTTCTGGTCTGATCCCAAGGTCGACCCATCACCAGCTGCTCTTATTTCCTTGTCCTTCTGGCACTGCTTCTGCCAAGGCCATCTCCCAGCCTCCTGTATCACAAGGCTTGTGCCTCCCCCACCTGAGAGCCAGACCCAAGAGACCATGGGTCTGGCTTAAAGAGTTCAGAAATTAGTAAATCGTTTAGTTGTAAAGAGAAAGAGGAAAAGATCCACAGTTATCAGAAATATAAACTGCCATGTGTTTCCTCCTTGGTAAAAGCCAAACAAGCAACTCCATCCTGGTGCTGCCTCCTGACCATGCTGGGGAGGGTGGGACAAGCCAAAGGGGTGTGGCAGTGCTGCCAGAGTGGGCAGCCTCATCGCATCCCCATCCTCCTCCATCCTGCCTGCTGCCACCTGGCACAGCCAGGCAGGGATATCACCCACTCCAGCCAGCTCCACTGGGCAATGAGAGGCACGGTGTGCTGGATGCTTTTGGTCAAGAGTGATTCCAATAGCCTGGGTTGTCCCAAGGGACACCCCTGCAGGTTGAACAATGGCTCCTTAGGGGGACTGTGGTTAAATCTCTGCCCAGTGCCACTTCCCAAATGAAATTGCAAGTCCCAGCACGCCGTGACACAGCCGTGTTCACTGGTGGGCAAGCACTGACCCTCCAGCACAAACAGCCACCCACACCTCAGCCCCTGACAGCCCCGCACAGGCAGCAGTTGCCACCCCCTCTCCCAAGGTGGCATAAGGGATGCAGGAGTGAGGTGGTGCCTTGCAGCATCCCACTCTGGCACAGGAGACTGCAGGGCAGCGCTGCAGTCAGGGCATCATCCCACCTGTAAAGCTTTGCCATCTGCAGGCACCTCACCCAGCACTGGGACTGCCTCTGAGCAGACACATGGACCAGAGTGTCACACTGTAGAAAGAGCAGGCAGCAGCTCATCCTCCCTCCTAATCTGTTGTTAAACTATCCCTTTCCTCCAGCACAGCCCTGCTCAGGATGCACTTGGGATGTGGCACTGCTCAACTCCACTGAGCAGTGGGTTCTGGTGCCAGGAGAGCCACGCTGCCAGCCAGAGGCTCCGGGAGCTGTGTGAGAGTCCTCAACACTGCAGGAATGGAGGCAGCTGCCATTCTGTTCCTTTTATGGCCTTATTAGAGAGGGGAAAGGGAGCTTGGAGGCAAAGAGAAAGCAGAACCTGAGCCAGCCACAGCCACCAGCACTGATGGCAGCAAGGAAGGAGCAGGGCTGGAGCCAGGAGGCAGAGCAAAGCGTGCAGTGACCCGTGGGAGGCAGAGTTCACCCCAGCCCTCCCTCATTTCTCACCAGACACTGGGGACCTGGTCAGGCACAGCTGCAGAGCTCGGCTGCAACTTCAGCAGAACGTTTCTGGACTATCTCCTTCCCACCAAGTTTAGGGAGAAGGACCTCACAGTGCCCATGTGGCACAGGCAAACCCCTCCAAAGAGCAAGTCCCGCAGCCTCCACGAGAAGCCTGTGCACAGGCAACCTCAGTGTGCAAAGGACCCAGCACCCAGCACCTCCTGATGCTCAGGAGGCTGGGAAATGGACCACAGGCCTGAAGGTCTTCATGGCCTTGGGCCAGCAGCACAACATGCCCCGACCAGGGCTTGGTATTTTCCCAGGGAATTAAGGCTCACCTCGACAGGGGAATCTGGCCGCAGAGCCTCAGAGGGGGAGGTGACCACTAACTCCTCCTACAGCGCACAGAGCCTGCCAGAGAGAAAGGAAAAAAATTCCAGCAACTGAAGGAACCCAACCATCTTTGGTCAGCAGCGGTGGTTGTTGACACTTGGGGATGTTCCACTCCAAAGAATGCTGCTCCAGCTGCCGCCTTCTCCCACACATGTTTTAGTGTATCCCTGACTTTTTTATCACAGTTGAAACATTTTGTACCGAAAGGGCATGCCGGGAGGAAAGCCAAGAGGACCTCAAGTTTTCATGGGAAAGGCTAAAAAACCCAACATCCCTCTGTGTTTAAGGCTGAGGGAAATGAGCTAAATATGGCTTTTCTGCCTTACAGCAGTTTATTGCCTGACATTGCTCCCTGGTCACTGGGGAGATCTCTGGAGCATCACACATGCATCCAGACCTTGGCTCTGGCCATCAGCAAAAGGACTTGGGGGAAAAGCAGATGTTCCAGACCAGGAGGCGGGTGCAATCACGGGCGGCACGATCTGCTCCTCTGGCTGTGCCATGCCGGGGAAGCTGGGATGTCCCAGCTCCGAGGCACTGGGGACAGTTCCCCAGAGCCTTGGCTCAGGAACGATCCTCACCTGCCCTCCCCGGTACATCGCTGCCGGGCCTGGCAAGAGGCTGCTCGGGCAGAGGGTGCCCGGCAGGGCTCGTCGGGAATCCTCCTGCCCCCGAGTCACCCCGGTCCCAGGGCTGACCTCGGCATCAGCTCCAGCACTGCAGAGCTGAAGGAGCGGCGGAGCTGCCTCCCTCTGTTCCCTCCGCTCTCCCGAGGCGGTCGGGGCTGCTCCACCCGCTCTCCCCGGCTCCATCCCGCCCGGTCCACCGGGACTGTCCCCGGCTCCATCCCACCCGCTCCATGCCACCCGCTCCATGCCACCCGCTCCATCCCACCCGCTCTCTCCATCCCGCCTGGGGCCGCCCCCTCCCCGCCGTGGCCGCTCGCTCCTGTCCCGGGGCGGGCCCCGGCGGAGCCGCCTCACCGGTCCCGGAGCGGGGAGCTGTGGGAGCTGCGGGAGCTGCGGGAGCTGCGGGAGCTGCGGGGCGGTCGGTGCGGCTCTGCGGGACGCGGCTCTGCGGGACGCGGCTCTGCGGGACGCGGCTCTGCGGGGCGGGCTGGCAGCGGGTCCCGGCCCGCCCCGGCTCGGCTCGGCCCATACAAGGCAGAAGAATGCGGCGGGGCCGCGGCCGCGGGGCCGGGTCGGCCTTATATAGACGAAAGGAGTGGCCCACGCGTGCCCCTCGTCCCGCGGGCTGGACTGGGGGACTGCGAACCGGCACGTCCCCATGGGCACCCCTGCACATCCCCGGCAGGGGACACAGGGATGCCACGCTCTGGAGAGGCCGTGGGCACCCTCGGGTGACACCGCGGGGACCCACGGCTGTTTGGACAGCTCTGGCTGCGATGGCGTGGCTGGGCTGGATCCCTGGGGCAGGCCTGGGGCTGCTGGAGGAACAGCGGCCTGTGGGGTCCGTGGCGAGGCCGGAGGGTGTCCACAGGCTGCACCACAGGTGGCCAAAAACCTCTTGCCAATGGTCCCTTGGGCTACACAAAGGGAACGGTGGCCAGAAGGACCAGCCTTCAGCGCTTTCTGCCGCCGCCCCGGCCTGTGAGACCCCAGAAGGACCCGGTGAAACAGCCCCTCAAAGACTAAAAAGTGGCCTGGAGCAGAGAACAGCCCCATTCCTAAGCAGGGATCCAGAGCCCAGAGGAACACGGATGGGGAATTCCTATCCTTCTCTCGAGGCAGAAAGGCACCGGTCCTGAGACACCTCTCCAGGGCAGCAGATTCTGCTCACGATTCCTTCCCATCAGCAACCTTGAGCCTCATCACAGCCCCTTCAAAGGACAGGCAGCAGGATCAGGAGCCGGCCAAATGCAGGAATGGGGCTGGAAATGCTCCTGAGTGCAGTGCTAGGGCAGAGGCGAGCCAGGGAGAGCACAGAAACTTTGCCATACCCGTGAGCTGCACAGGGGGTCCCCAGAAGGGTTTCTCTCTTTAATAAAAATGTAAGGAAAGAGACAAAAAAGAACGAAAAGAAAGAAACCGCGAGTCAGCCATCCCGAGCTGCCACCCTGTGGTTGGTCCTGGGGTTTTCTGTGCTGGAGAGGAATCCTGGCCTCAGAGTTTGGTCCAGGCAGTCCTAGGAGCCCGTCAGGAGCAGGACTCACCTCCAGCCGCTCCGGGGTGGCCAATGTCCCTCACTGAGCCCCAATTCTTCACTACTGAGCAAGTGTGAGGCGGGGCCCCAGCAGAGGGGAGCTGCTGGAAAGGGGCAGCGTGGACATGTCAACTCCTGGAAGGCTTTGCAGCCTCTACAGCTGTGTGCACATATGGGGCTGCTGCTGGGCCACCTCATGCTGTCCCTTGAGCCCTATCCAGCTCTTCCAGCCTTCCCCTGCCTGTGCCCGGGGCTCTCCATGTCATCCTTCTCCCCCCACTTCCAAGTGTCTGCCAACACCCATCCCTTACTGGGGGCTGCTGGTACCCTCAGGACACTCTGGCACCTCTCCTGCCTCCTTCTGGCCCTTTCAAGCCCAAATTTATTTTTCTTTTCTCTGGCCAGTGTATCAGGCAATGGAAATAGAGTAAAGCAAGACATTTTGTTTAGCATCTGAATTTCAGATCAGTTCCCCGAACCAGGTGTTTCACCACTGTGCAAATGTTTCTATCCCTGTTCAGTGTGAAGTGGCCTGGGGGAGGAGCACTGAGCTGGGGACAGTGGCACTACTCACCTGCTTAGGATACAGCCTGAGGCCTGGAAGAGCTGCAGCTGCAGTTGTCACCTCCCCCTGCCCTCATATCCCTCACAGAGCAGAGGGGGCAGAGTACCTGGTGCTGCCACAGCCCAGGCACCTGAGGAGCGTCCAAGGAGCAAGGCTGGAGCCTGGTCATGGTGTGGGGTGAGAGGAACAGGACCTGCCAGAGATACAGAGGGGACTCCCCCTGCATGTCCCTTCTTGAGAATGGTCCCTGGGCTTGAACCAGCCTCTGGCATGAGGCAAATGCCCAAGGGGCTGGACATGTGATCAAAGGCCTGATGGCTGGAGCAGGGCAAGATACTTTTGAAGTCCATAAGCATCTTGCATAATCTGTAAATTACATGGCCTTGGCTAGAAGTGATCTGAGGCCTGGGACAAGGATTTGTCTGTGTGCTCCCTCTGCCAACCCCACACGGCCCAGGGAGGGTCAGCCTGCCCCAAAAGGTCCTGCTGGAGTCAGCAGAAAGGCATGTTATGATCAGGTTCTTTAAAAGCATTAGAAAGACGCCTCTGCCCCAATTAAGGTGCAAATGAGTTCATATGACAAAGTCAATAGTACAGATTTTTATTTAACAGTAATTGGGAAGTAGATTATTTTGCCCACATAATCACCCCCCGAAGAGGATAGCAGAGAGTCAATCCCAACCAAATGTCCCAAATGTCCTGCCCACGCCATTCAAAAATAATTCTCAATATGTTTTTCCCATGTTGAGTGCAACTGGTATGAGCACCACTGCTCTTGGAAGGCAAGAATATAAAAATTAGTCAGATCTTTAGAACTCCACATGATCCACAGCCACCGTTTGTTCGGCTGCCGTAACGTCTGCTTAGATAAGCAGCTAACGAGCACACACCCGTGTGTGTCCCCAAAGCTGCCCTGCTCCCTACCCTCCAGCCCATCCCCAGGAGGAGCTGGGCAGTCTCCAAGGCTGTGACCGCGAGCCGGCATGGTCACAACGTGCCGGGAGTGGAACTGCCCGGGATCCCCACGCGGCCCCGTCCGCAGGCTCAGCAGGAGCTTCAGGGGTCCCAAGGTCCCTCTCCCCCCCGCCAACATGTGGGGACAACACGGGGGCTGCTGTCTGGCCTTTCTGCCGGAGAGCGACCCTACCAGGCTGAGCCCTTCCCCTGCCCTTTCCCCTTCCCCTGTCCCTTCCCCTGCCCCTGTCCCTGTCCCTGTCCCTTCCCCCTTCCCCGTCCCTGCCCCTTCCCCTGCCCCTGTCCCTGTCCCTGTCCCTGTCCCTTCCCCTGTCCCTGTCCCTGTCCCCGTCCCTTCCCCCGTCCCCGTCCCCGTCCCTGTCCCGTTCCTCGTTCCCCGTTCCCTGAGGCGGAGCCGGCGCTGCCCCGCCCATCCCTGCTGGCCCCTCTCGGCCGCCGTAGGGCGGCGGCGCCATCGGCAGAGCGGGCGGGGCCGGGGCCGGTTCAGGCGGAGGGTCCGGGGAGGGTCCCAGGAGGGTCCAGCGGGCCCGGCCGAGCGGGATGAGCGGCGGGCGGCGCCGGGACGAGCCGCCGCACCCGCAGCACCACGCGGTGGCCAACGGCGGCGCGGCCGGGCGCGGCTCCGTGTGGGGCAAAGCGCTGCGCAGCGACTCCGCCTGGCATGACAAGGTGGGCCCTGGGGGTCGGGGGGCATCGAGCTGCGGGCTCGGGGAGGCTCCGAGGGGCTCCGTCCCGCGAGGGGGTCGGAGGAGCCGCCGTCGCTGAGCTCGGGTAGAGCCCCTGCCGGGCCGGTACCCGCAGCGCCGACGGGCGGGGAGTCAAGGCAGCACAGCCTGCGTTTCTGTTAAAATATCTCAGGTATATTTTGCTTGTGGGTTAAACTCTTCCTGGATTAAATCAAAATTTACTTCGTGTAACTACAGGAAAACTAGAAACTCAACCTACTCTCAGTTTTCCTGTGCGTGTGTCCCGTGTGCTGCCGTGCTCGGTGCTCCTCCCACGGCACGGCCACGACCTGCCCTGAGCTCCTGCCTGTCCCGGCCCCTGCCGCATCCCTGGCACGGCCCGGGCACTCCGCGTGTGTTCCAGAATCTCTGCTCCCTGCCTTTGGCTTTGCCTTTCGGCGTGGGGAAGGTGCACAGTGTGCCCGGCGTGTCCTTGGGGAACAGGCTCTGTGTCACTTTTGCCTTACCTGTTGCTCCCAGAACTGGTGGGGCCCGTCTGTCCCTGCCCCTCCCCTCTGACAGATGGGGCTGGAATTTCAGAGTCAGCAGGGGGCCAGTGACACCTGTGCCCATATTTTGGTGCAGTAGGATGTGAACTGAAGGCTGAACTGACTGACCAGTATAGTGACCAAGGGAAGTGTCTGTACTTGACAAGGATTCAAGTCTTCCACATGGAGCCAAACTGGCACATTCTACGGTAACATCACAGAGGCCGTTGGTGTTTGGGGGGATGGCGGGACAATCCCAGCCTTGGGGAGGCTGGGAAAAGGTATGTGAGCTTAAGTGAATCTTATCTTAAGTGTGAGCCAGCACTGTCCAGCTGCAGCAGTGCAGCGGTGTGGGCCCTCGGACAAACAGTGAGCACATCCCTGCAGGCACAGGAGTGAGGTACCCCTGGGGCTGGGAGCTGCCCTGGGTTCTGGGAGCTCATGGGCGTGGGAGGGCCTGGCTGGAGAGTGGCTATAACAGTCTTAAAGCATAAACAACTCTTTAAACTTTTATTCCAGTGAACTTTTGTTGAATCTTTAGTAAACAAGGTGACGCGGTACTTGTTCACCTCTGCAGTTGACCCATCAGAGGACAAAGCTGTGTGTTTAATTTGGAAGCAGAGAAGCCTGGGGTGCACAATGCTCTAAATGTTTTTTATCTGCTCTAATTCAATATCTTATACTCTGAATGGAGAACTGAGTGTTCAATTTTCACCTGTTAATTGTATGATGCTTTAAAAAAGGGAAACATAATATATGCCAAAACCTTTCTTGTGCTTTATCTCCTCAGGACGAGTTTTTAGATGTAATCTACTGGTTCCGGCAGATCATTGCAGTTATTTTGGGAATCATCTGGGGAGTAGTTCCACTGAAGGGCTTCGTGGGAATAGCAGTGTAAGGTTTATTTCCTTTCCTGTCTCTTGTACTTTCCCACGTTTGGACTGGACTCAGAGCCTGTTGGAGGCTGTGCTGTGACTGGGCTGGCTCTGCCTGCTGTCTCTGACAGCCAGCATGGCATTCCAGGCTGTTGGTTGCCATGAAATTCACCCAAATCATAACGTGTCCATCAAGGCTCCTTCTCCTCAGCCTGATTTATGCTTTTTTAATTTATTATTTATTATTATTAAGGGGACTGGGGGCAGAAGAAGGGAACAGGGGTTTTAGTTCACTTGGGATGTGTGTCCTGCATGTGTGAACAGGGGCTGTGAGTGTGGTGCCTGGTGTGATCTCCCAATAAGGAATGTCTGTACAGATGTGGTAGCCCCAGTCTTTGAGCCAGGAGCCCTGCTTGGAGAAGAGGCTCTGTCAGCAGAGAAGAGGGGCAGCTTCTTTGTGAGAAAGGAAAGGTTTCTTCAGAGCCCCAAAGGCCACAGGTCCCAGGCAGGCAGAGTGGCGCTGGCAGTGCTCAGGCAGCGATTCCAGCACGCTCTTCCAGCCATGGTGCAGGGCAAGGCAGTGCCTGGAAAGGGGGGGCATGCATCACATCCCCACAGGATGTGGGAGCTGGGTCACCTCCCCATGGGTGTCTGAAGGCTGCAGTGAGTTATGAACTGAAGATCTGTTTGGCCCTGACACGTGCCTGAAAGCCTCTGAGGGACAGCAGAGATGGGAGTGCAGCCTTGTGCTCTGCACATGGGCCCCGGGAAGGTGCTGAGTCTGCCCTGAGCTGTCTTCGTTTTCAAGTATCTCTGCCTGGCCAAGGTCTCATAGTCAACTCCAACCTCACAGCTTTTCTTAGGCAAAATTCACTTGTCATCTTGTCCCTCCCTCCCGAGTGTCCTGGCTGTAAGGAAGTGAAGGGTTGATGCTCCAGCAGGAACTCAATAGTTACATTGAAGAAATGAATCTGCAGTGGTGTGAATATGAATCTGGTGTGAGGTAGGTGAGCATGTCCTTACTCAGTAATCCATTAATTCACAATGCACTTTCAGGCACCTAAGCCAATTCACAGAATCAGCTAGGTTGGAACAGACCTCTGAGATCATCGAGTCCAGCCTGTGACCCAACACCACCTTGTCAACTAGACCACGGCACTGATGCCACATCCAGTCTTTTCTTAAACACCTCCAGGAGTGGTGACCACCTCCCTGGGCAGCCCCTTCCAATGTCCAATCACTCTTTCTGTGTAGAATCTCTTCCTAATGTCCAACCTAAGCCTCCCCTGGCACAGCTTAAGACTGTATCCTCTTGTCCTATTGCTAGTTCCTGGGAGAAGAATTCCTGTGCTAAATGTTAATAAGAGTGATTTGGTATACTGTGGAAAACTGAAAGCTGCTGGAAGTGTGTGTGTGGTTTCTCTGTGCTGTTGCAGTCACACAGATGCTCCCAGCTGGTCATGGGCTGTGTGTGTGTTCTCATACCACCCTTCCCATTCAGCCTTCCTTTCAGGACACCATCCTGTCCCTTTCCAGGCTTCCTCAGCCCTAAGCTGGGGTGGTGTAAAGCCAAACAAATATAAGGACAAACAGGAACGTGTTTGTTGTCTCTGCTGCAGCCCAAATGTCAGCACAGGCTGGAGAGCACTGAGAGCTGGCTCAGGTTGGGTCCCAGTGTGGGGCTCAGGGCACTGTCGAGTCTTCTGGCTCTTGTTTCTCAGCCATCACCTTTGGTGTTCACAGGGATGTTACCCTGAGCATGGAAGCAACAGTCTTCCCTCTCAGCAGCCTCAGAATCAAGCAGCACACACAAGGAGATTGAATTCTCTGTGGGAGCAGAACTGTAGATCTCCAGGACAGGGAAACGTGCAGGTTTGCAGATTGGAGGATACTTCCAGCTTTTGACTTCTGCCTGTTGAGCCCAGCTATGAGTAGGTTGTGCCTTGTGAGGTGAACTTCATCCCACCCTGGCATACTTTGGCAAGCTGACCTGGAGGGGCTTTTCAAGGAAGTGACTGAGCTGCCTGGGAAACGTTGCAGAAAGAGTTCCTCTTTGCCTCCCCTGTGGATGAAAAATATTTCACTGTATGGTTTGTGGGATACCTGCAGCCTGCATCACTGGAGTGACAGTTCCTAACCTCTTTCCTCCAGATTCTGCCTGATCAATGCTGGTGTTCTGTACCTCTACTTCAGTAGCTTCCAGCAGATAGATGAGGAGGAGTATGGCGGGACGTGGGAGCTGACAAAGGAAGGATTCATGACATCTTTTGCACTGTTTCTGGTAATGCCTCTTGCTTTCCTTAAGTTGATCAGTGAATTGTGTTTGTGCACTTTCTGAGGGAAAAGATCTGGAAGGAGGTCAAGAGAGGTGGTGAGAGAAGAGCTGTGTTAACATTATCAAATAAGTTGATCGGGAAAGAAAGTCACAAAATCTGATGGCTACTGGCTATAAAATACAGTGCCAGTGCCTGGGATTTCTCTGTAAGAAAGGATATAGGAACAGGCAGCAGTACTTCTACATCTAACACTTTTATGTTTTCCCATCCTCTGTCCCAGATATCTTGGTAGAGTTCCATCTAGATCTAGATACAGCTGAACTGGTGTTTTGAGTGTCTTTGTTTTCTCTTGCTCCCCTCACCCAAGTCTCTAATCACAGCACTTGGTTTGGTGGTGTTCTAAATCCCTGGAGGGGCTGTGGTGGGATTTGAATGGGGAGAGGCTGGGCACCCCAGAGGGCAAGCAAGTTGGATGCCACGGTTTGTGCCATGTGGTCATCCTGAGATCTCCCCAAGACCATCTCAAAGCTGGAATTCAGTCATCAGTCCTCCAGTGCTCTATTGAGAGCAAAGCCTGAGGCTTGTTTGCTGTCTGAAACCCCTCCAGAGGTATCCAGATAAACTTCACTTCCTTTCCTCTTCACAGGTGGTTTGGATAATCTTCTACACTGCCATCCACTATGATTGACACAGTCTGCTGCGTTTGCCTGTTAAATCAGTAGTCAGTAAATCAAGAAGGTTTTAATAAATTCTAGTCTTTAGTGGACTGGTGGGAAGGTGGGGAAATCAGACCAGTTCCCTTCTGTACCAGAGGTCTGATTAGCCTGGAGGAGCCCCAACTCTTCTGCTGGAGAAACCTGTCTCTGTTTTATAAACCCGTGAATTATTGGAACTATTAAAAAGCCATTGGAATTTTTGGAAGTGGTTCAAGACTGTTCACACGTGGAACTTCCTGTGACTCTAACCGGTAACTCTATCAAACTCCTGTGTGCTGAAGGTTGAATCTGTTAATTTAATGTATGTATGCCCTTCTGTTTGAAATCTGTCATTAAATCCTGACTTGTCTTCCATGGTTGTCTTTTAGACAGTGTTTCAAAAGCAGTTGAAGGTATGTGGGCAGAGGGCATGGCAGCACCCAAGACATGAGCTGGTGGCTGCCCTTGGCATGTTTTTGTACTAATCAGATCTGATTTGATTAAACAGACTGTGTTGTTAACCATTTCTAATATTTTTTTTTGTTTTACTTGCAAATCAGCTGTCGATCAGAATTTTTAAATGCTTTTTGCTGAGGACAAATTTTTAAGCAATTTTGCTAGGAAGAATTGATTCATTTGATTAACCAAGATGTATTCAGGAGGCTTGGAAGCTCCACTGCATTCTGCCAGCCTGACTACCAAGTTGCTATCACATACCTCAGAGCTTCATAGTCTCGAAGGACAGTAATCCTGGAGATACCCTGTTAAATGTTAGTGTTTAAATTTATTTGTTTGTAAAGCTCTTGAATTCGACTGCTCCTTGTTAATAAATGCAGGAGACTTAGACACAATTGAGGCAGCTATTATCTTAAATGCAGAAGTACCAACTTGTAAGTCTGGCAGAGTACACAGCCTCTGATTTGTGAGGTGCTTGGTCACTTCATAGCTCAGTCCCTCCCTAGTTGTGCCCTTTTTGTGCATCAAAGGGGAGTCTCTGCATTAAGATATTTTTAAGGAAATGTCTTTCAGAAATAGTTCTTGGAAAATACGCACAGTCCTTGTTTTTGTCAGAGGACCTTGTAGTCTTGTTGCCATGTGGTCCTTGCTTATCTAAACAGCTCAGGCACCCAAAAAGAGTCCTGACCTAAAGCTGCCTTATAGTAAGGGGTTGATAGTTTAGTGTGCTCTTGCTGCAAGTCTGCTTTGCCTCCTCACTGGTGGAATTGCCACAGCGTGGCTCTCACCTGTGAGTGTGCAAAGCCAGGGATCGCAATCTCCAAGTGCTGAGCCAGGGCTCTGGAGTTGCCCACCAGTGCAGGCCTCCATTCTTACCAGGGAAAATGCTGTCTGTTCTTGGTGGAAAAAACACCCCTGGCTATTTTAGGTCCTTGGGATGCCAAGGGAAGAGTGCAATAGCAGACAGCTTCTCCTACTTGTGAGTGGCCAATTTAAGTAAATGATCTCAATAACTTCTATATTTTCTCTTCTCCATCCCCAAACTTGCTTAAACTTTTAGTCTGCTACTTTTTTTTTTCCTATGCTATCAGCTGAAACCATTAACTTTCCACAAGAATTGCATAGCCTGCTAGTTCTAAGTCACCCTTTCCTGCTGGCATCTGCATCTTAGCTGCTCACAGCCATCAGTAAAACCATTGTATACTTGAAATGCTCTAATAAATGTTGCCTGAATAATCCACTGTGCAGCTTCTGTATCCTCTGGTCTTTGATGTTTCGTAAAATGGTGGGAGTGTGGAATTCCTTTCAGAGTTTGATTTTTTGGTAAGAATTTTGGGGATTCTCAAATCTCTTGTGCTGCAGGCTCAAGTCCTGCACTTTCAGAAGAGGCCAGAAGTGTTTGTAGTGGCACTAGTAGCTAATGCTTAGATCTGTGCTTCAATTCAGCAGGTTCAGCCAAGTGTTGCCTGTTTAAACCGTTCTGCTCCTTCAGCAGGTGTCCCTGCTCCGTGACACACAGTCATGGCAGAGCCACTGCTGCATTCCAGAGCACTCCAGTCTGGTCTGGAGCAGGACTCTGAGCACTGCTCTAACGTTCAGAGCTGCTTTCCTGCCCCTTTGCCCTGTCCCTTGCTTGCCTGTGCTCCCACCAGCTGAGTTTCTTGTGCTTTGCACTTCTTTGCAGTTCTAGTGGCTGCAAGCCGAGGCAGAACTCCGGCTCAGGAGGACTGGAGTAGGGACTGCCATGGGAGAGCAGGGCTTGGGCAGCACCTCTGCCCTCAGCACTTCTGGATCAGCACAGTGAGATTGCTTTGCCCTCTCCTCTCCTCAATGGACAGTGAACCAATGGCTGGATCTTTGCATGGAGCAGCAACTTGGGGACAAAAATGTCCTTCCTGTGCTGGAGAGCTGAGCTGTGGGAGCCACAGCTCTCAGGACACAGTTCCACCAGGAGCTGCTTCTTTATGGAGCTGACAAGAGGGTGCAGAGAAGAGGCTGCACGCCTACAGGCTCAGTGAAGCTCCCTGCTAGCTGCAGACCTGCAGGAATGTCACTTTGACTTTCACCAAAGAGCAGCCAGTCCCTGGTAGGAAGGAGAGTGAGATATTCCCCAGCCTAACCTCACTGGGACATGAGCAGCAAGAGTATTCTGGTGTGGAACTGGAAGAGAAGTTTCTCTTGGTCTCTTTTGGGCTTCAGGAGTGCCATGTGTTAAAACTAATGCAGGTTACTTTCAGTGTTGAAGGGAGGAAACCAATGTGGGTGCAAGGGGGTGTTGGGGGATTGGCTGTCCCACGGGACAGCTCAAGTCTCGCCAACACCAGTTGTCAAAGCCCAGCTAAACCCACAAAGTAGCTCTGACCAGCATGGCCAAAACAGGTTACCTGGGGTTTGGCCCAGCAAGGGAATGCTGCTGCTGTCACCTGCCTTCAGCAGTGCTTGGGATGTCTTAGAGTAAGTGGTGCCTGTTGGGGTGGCAGCACACCACTGAGGAGCCCTTGTCTCCTCCATGGGGTGTCAACACCTCTGCAGTTCCACAGCTTGATTTCTAAGCTTGCAAAGCCTGGGCTTACAGTTACTGGCATTCTGCTGTCCACAAATGTTGCAGAGGCTTATAAAACCGAGACAAATAATATATTCAAATTCATTTAATTTTTAAACCAGATAAACCAAATAAGTCAATTAAAGCTTGGCCAACATTCGAATACACAATCATTATATCAAATGGAATTGGAACTACCCAACTGTAAGAACTGTCAAGATTTCAGAGGGGTAACCCAGAGTACACAATCCCTCATGCAGTGAGGGCTCTCAGCCTCGAGGAGTTTCCTCGGGGGGAGCCCCTGTCTGCTGACCCTCAGCTCTGAGGAGGAGCAGCTCCACTGAGCCCACTGGGGCTCGGTCTGTAGCCCCACTGAATGTGACCTGTGGTCAGACACAGTCACGTTCCCCCTCACTGAGCGGGGTCTGACCTCCTGCCCCACCACAGCCACCATGCAGGGTGATGGGGCTGGTCACGCTGGCCAGGGACGTGGCCGAGGTGGTGGCAGCTCACTGGCCAGAGGGCCTGAGGTGGGTACTCCTGCCACAGCCAATTGGTTTGGATTTGTTGAGTTGGTCTGTTAATTCTCTGCCAGGCAGTGGGTGGGGGAGGATGCGGTATGGACACACTCCCAGCCCTGGAGGAGCTGCAGTGGTGGGGAAGGGACTCCCTCCAAGTGCTGGGGATAGGGACACTGGAGGGATGCCTGAAAGTGGAGCAGGCTGAGACTGGCTTGCAGAAGCCAAACAAACCTATTCTTATTCCTATTTATTTAGTTACTAACTGGCAGTGGCCATTATGCCCTCAGGCCACTGAAGGAACAACCAAAACCTTACCACTCCCACAGCAAAAGGAGATTTACATCTCCCTGTTTTGAGGAGCACTGAGCTAATAGAGCTGCTTATGCAGGGAAGAGTGGGGAGTATTAGCTGGCTCGTAGGAGGATGAGAAAGTAGGACACATACCTCTCAGGTGACTTCCCTAGAGCCAAACAGCTCAGCACTCCGTGTGCTCTGTCTCCCAAAACAACAGATGTCCAGGACAGATTAGGGCAGTAGAAAGATTTTTCAGACCTAGCAGCCAAACAACTAAGAGTGTGTGCCAAGTTGAGAGAGGCCAATGTTGTTGCAGGGATAAGGAATTTTCACAAACTTGGAGCCATGAAAAGAAACAACCTCTTCCATCTTCCAGTTATCTTACTGTTTTTTTAAGTCACCTTCCAAAAGAAGTGTAGAGAGGGAAATGAAATATTTCAGCTCATGTCTGCGCCGGGTATGGCTGGTCCTGTGGCCCCAGTTCTGGCTCCGTGCTGACCAGCTGTGCTGCCCGGCAGCCTCAGCCCCTCCTGACACCTGTGCCGGTGCTGCTGGACCCAGGAGCAGGGAGAGACACCAGTGCCAGGTGAGCCTGGTCAACTTCACCCGCAAACACCAACCCAAACCTGCTGTTCCGCAGAGGGGAGCTCGGTCCGCAGCTCTCATCGCACAGGGCCTTCACGAGCAGCCCCCGTCGGAAGGTTGTGGGAGAGCAGAGACATCACTCAGTGGCAATGTCACCGCGTCTCTTGCTGGAGAGGTGGTCACGGGTGACATGGCACTTGTGAGCCCCCTTGCTACAGGCTGCTTTCACTGAGCGGCGACACACAGTCTGTTGGAAAGCTCTTCAGCCTTCTGGAGGCAGGACTAAGAAATCTTGGATCCAACTCCCCTCGCGGCTTGGCCCTGAACGCCAAGAGCCCTGGCCCGGGGGGCCTGGGCCGATGCCCCGCTGTGGGTCAGGAAGGAGGGGGAGCTCCGGCCCCGGCCCCGGCCCTTCCTGCCCCCCACCCCGGGCCGGGCCCGGCGCGCCCGCCCCTGCGGCCCCCGCGGGGAGGAGCCGCCCCCGGCCCGGCCCCTTCCGGCGGCCCCGCCCGGCCCGGCGCGGTGCGGCCCGGTTGGACCGGGGCGGTGGGCTCGGCTGGACCCGGCGCGGTGCGGCCCGGTTGGACCGGGGCGGTGGGCTCGGCTGGACCCGGCCTGGCGATGGCGGTGCCGGCGGAGGCGGTGCCGGGCCGGCAGCGGGCCTTGGCCGCCGGCTCGCCCGTGGACTACATGAGCATCACCAGCTTCCCGCGGCTGCCCGAGGAGGAGCCGGGCGGCGCGGCGGAGAGCGGCCTCCGCGCCCGCAAGGAGGAGGACGCGTTCCTGGGCGAGCAGGACACGGGTGAGGGGCGGCGGCAGCGCCCGCCCGCGGCCCCCGGGCCCCTCCAACCTCCGCGATCCGCGCACCGGGCGGGGCTCCCCGGGCTCCTTGTGCCCCGGTCCCGCGGTCACCCTGCGCGGACGGGCCGGGAGCAGCTGGCGCGGAAGGCAGACAGAGGTTCAGGGGTTCGGCACCGAGCATCCCAGGGCAGCCTGGAGTGAGCTCTCTCACAGCCAGCTTGGCCTTCCAGTCTGGACCTCTCGGGCATGGCCTCCTGAGATGCTCCTTGGGCATCCCTCCATCTGGGATGCTCTTTCATCATCCCTCCACCTGGGATGCTCCTTAGGCATCTCTCCGCTGGTGGTCGGCTGGAATAAAGTCAGGTGATCCTTTAATCCGTGAGAAGACCCTCTGCCTGTTTTTAACTGATTGCTTCCTCCTCTACAGTTGAGAGAAACATTTCTCCTCCATATCGTGTTTCTCCCATCAGAATTGCCCTTTGTCCCCGTGGTTGCTTTGCAGTCCAGCTGTCAACCTCCAAGTCCTCAGGCCCATGTTCACACCCCTTGTCCTCTGCTCTGTCCCTTTGTGCCCACAGGTGAAGCTCCCATTCCCATTTTTGCCCTGTGCCCTCCCATGCTGTGGGGATAAAGCCACTGCATACAGGAGTGCGGGAACAGCTCTTCTGGGAGCACCAGGCCTCCTGTCTCACACCCAGAGTTCGATACGGTTTTGGCTGTGTTGGTGCCCCCAGATGGGGTGGCTGGAGGGGCTCCTACTCTCCTGACATGGAAACACACCTGTCCAACACCATGTTGCGGGAGCTGGCTGTCCTTCTCTGCGGGTCAGAGGCCGTGGGTGGCTCCGCTCTCTGCTGTCCCCTCTGCAGCTGCTCCAGAGCTGAGGTGCCCCCAGTTCCCCAAGGCGTAGGTTCCCCTGCAAAGCCGCATCTCCTTCACAGCTCTCACTAGAGCCGAGTGGCTTGTCTGTGTGGACATTGGTGGTGGGATGGGCACCTGCACATTGGCCATGCAGGCTGCTCCTGGCCCCCAGTGCTCCCAGATGAACCCTGCCAGCTGCTCCTGGCCCCAAACCGTGGCTTCACTGTCCCCACGCAGCACCGGTGGTCACAGAGACTGTGACTAGGGCCACGTGAGATGTCTGTGGTGGAGAATGAAGGTGATTCTGCTTGGTGGCAGGGCTGTGGCCTGCCCTCTCCCGTGGTTGCTCCCTGGTGTTCATGTCACCTCATGCTGGGCTGGTCTGTCACCAGACCTATAGGAGCAGAGCAGAGGGCTGGTGTCCTGGAGGGACTGGGCAGAGGAGCCCAGCTCACTCCTTGCTGTTGCCCCACTGGTAGGGCTGGGGCCTCACTCAGAGGTGCCGTGGGCTGTATGTGACATCCCTCGCCAATGGCATCCCCTGCTGGGTCTGTCGTAGCCCCCATCCAAGGCCACCAGCCAGTCCCCCCTCTCTGCCCACAGGCTGCAGGCCCAGCTCACTTAGACCAGACAAGCCAGTGAGGGGCTCAGTGAGTGCTCAGAGACACAGTCTGGGAAAGCTGAGCCTTTCCTTGTCGCGCTCCTAAAGCACCATAGCATGAATGAAATTAAATTCACCCTGAGGGGATTCCCTGGCTGTGGGGAGTTCACTCCTGGTTGCAGCATCACTGAAAATAAAACTACTTCCCTTCCTGGCCCCAGAAGAGCTGCACCCAGGAGGTCTTGATAATGTCATGGCAAGGACCAGGCTGTCTGTCCCCAGGGTGACACCATCTGCCAGAGCAGACAGAGAGGCAGGCGGGGTGATGGGGAATGCGGGCTTTCCCGCTCACTCCTTTCTCCCTTTCCAAACCCATGAAACATCTCCTGTATGGAGAGCCCTGCAAACTTTTCATCTTGTCTTTTCCACTTGGTGCTCCTCTTTTTCCCACCACAGGTGTGCAAGGCACTGCAGTCCGTGAAAGGATTCATCCAGGAGCCCTGGATGGTGCCCTGAGCTACTTGGTCCTTTCAATGCCTGGCAGGGATGGGCCTGTCCTCGCAGCTGCCCCGGCAGCTCCTTGTGCCCGGCAGTGATGGGGGATAGGCAGGGCATGCTCAGGTGTCCTCCTGGCCATGAAGGCAGCAGCTGACACTCGCAGAGATTCAAGGCACCTTTCAGAGCAAAAAAGAGACTTTTTCATCCTGATGAGCTGTGTTTGTTGCCCAGCAAACCCCAGCCCCACTACTTTGCCATCTTGGAGCCAAGCGCTGGGGCGAGTGGCTTCATTTCACAGTGGGCCTCATCTGCCAGAGGAAGCAAGGAATTAAAGCAGAGTCCTTTCTGCCATCGGAGCGGGTGAATGTCCTGAGGCCTCCAGTATGCAGGTTTGCTCCTCTCTGCCCTCACCATGCTTCCCTAGAGGTATTTTCTGTGTCCAGGCCACGTTTTGCTTTGCCTCTGTTTTACTCAGTTGCTTTAGCTGAAACACAGCTCCATGTAAAGCTGCTGGATTTTTTAAAATATCTAATTTCCTTTTCTTCAGTCCTGCTGCATTTCAGAGACCTCTTTGTAAGTCATTGCTAAGAACCCCTTCAAGCGGAGCAGTAACTGTGGGCCCATCACTGAAGACTGATGAATGGACTGAAATGGAGCAAAATTCAGGGGTTTTTTGTCCCTCTTAATCTCCAGGAAGTCAGTTTGGAATAACTAGAGCCTAAACCAAGGGATCAGTAAAATGACCGAAAGCAGCATCTGAGCCAGAAAGGCTCTTGAGAGCTGTGATCAGGAGGGAAGGTGATAGCCATGCTGGAAGGGGCTCCGTGTAACATTAGTGCTGGGTAAACACTGCAATAAGAGTCCTGAGTTGCTCAATAACTCACATTTGTTTTGTCCCTGCTGCCCACAAAGACCCAGACTCCTTTCTCAAGTCTGCGCGTCTCCAGCGCCTGCCCTCATCCTCCTCGGAGATGGGAAGCCAGGACGTGTCCCCTCTTCAGGAGACCAGCAAGGACCCTTTCTCTGGAGACTGCAGCTGCCGGCAGGATGGGCTGACTGTCATCATCACCGCCTGCCTGACCTTCGCCACAGGTGTCACGGTGGCCCTCATCATGCAGATCTATTTTGGGGACCCTCAGGTAAGACAAAACCGTGGCTTTATAGTTGGGCTTTGGCTCCAAAAATAGAAGAAGCTCCCTAAATTTCCTCCTGTCCACAGTTTGGCGGGGTGAGTGCTGGTGAGCCACAGTCAGTGTCAGCAAGGCCCTGGGTACTGAGTCTCTACCCCAATTTGTCTCAAAAACGTTTTCCTGCACCTGGAGGTTGTGCTTGGAGAGCCAAGCTGGGCTCAGTGCCTGCCCCGTGGCTGGGGTGTGGGGGGCTGTTTGGGGGTGCTGCTGGGGGGGAACAGACAACCCCACTGCCACAACTCCAGCTGGGGTTTGAGTCTGGTGTGAGAGTTTTCCCAAAACAATCCTTATTTAGACAGTAGGCATCTTGTCTACTTGGAGAGAGTTTTATGGATTATGAGCATAAATGCCCGCGTTCACCTCTGGAAGATCCATCCAGGACCAAGCAGGGAAGTAACTGAAAACAGAAATGAACCTTCTGCTAATGTGTCCCACAGCCCAGTGCTTGATTGCAGAGGAAAGGCAGCATTGGCCATGGGCTTGGATCTTCCTGCAGAATATCTGCCAAGTACTGCAGCCTGGGAAGGGGCATGGGCAGCCAGTAGTCACCATCACCTTTGTACCACAGGGTTAAAATCAAGCTTTTAAAACATCCTGTGATTGCATTAGCACTGGTGCTGGTAGCAGGGAAGGATGAGAGCAAATCACGGTGCTAAGGGTGACGCTGCATTCTTAGTAGCTGTATTCCCATTCCCAGTGACCTCCTGGCTGCAGCACAGTGACAGCACCCATTGGCCACCCATTGCTCTTGAGGATTAGTCTGACCCTGCTCTGGAGTTGTGGGAGACGGAGTTGTGGCTTCCCCAGCTTAGCTTGACTGCTGTTGTGAGTTGTTTGAGCTGACAGTGTGTCTGCACACAGCTATCCTGGAGCAGTGGTGTGCCAAGGGACGTGTGGCTCCCACCAGCATTTGGAGGCACCTTAAAATGCGGATCAGCCACGACCTTGGCACTGGCCTGAGGCTTTGGGTGCCACATTGCTGAGTGAAGGTCTGGGCTGTGCTGGCACCACTCCCTGGGCACAACCGCTCTGCTCTTCCGGCAGCTCTTCCACCGCGGCGCGGTGGTGACGGACGCTGCGCCCTGCACGGCGCTGGGCACGGCGGTGCTGGCCAGGCAGGGCTCCTCGGTGGACGCGGCCATCGCCTCGGCCCTCTGCGCAGGCATCGTCAACCCCCACACCTCGGGGCTCGGAGGGTAAGTGTTGGTCACTCGCCCTGTGCTGTCAGCTGCAGTTGTCCTCAAGGAAGTGGTTTCATGGAATCCCAGAATGGGAAGGGACCTTAAAGCTCTTCTCATTCCATCCCTCTGTCATGGGCAGGTACTCCTTCCACTAGCCCAAGTTGCTCCAAGCCCTGTTCAACCTGACCTTGAACACTTCCAGGGATGGGGCAGCCACAGCTTCTCTGGGCAACCTGTGCCAGGGCCTCTCCACCCTCATAGATAGAATTTCTTCCAAATATCTAATGTAACCCTGCTCTCTGTCAGTTTAAAGCCATTCCCCCTTGTCCTGTCACTATCTTGTGAAAAGTCCCTCTCCAGCTGAGAAATGCCTTCATGGCAGCACGAGGTCCAGCATGTAGTAGTAGGTCTCTGACATCAGGTGGTGAATGTGTCCTCATCTGCACAGGGACAGGGACCCTTCCTGTGCACCTCGTTGACAGTGAAGGACAGAGACCCCCAGGGAGGGAAAAGCTCTGTCTGCCATAGTGGCTGCCAGGAAGCCTGAGGCTCAAGAGGCCTGATGAGCCCCACTGTGAGTGTGCCGGGAGCGGGCAATGCCCCAGGCTCAGTTCCAGTGCTTTCAGAGCCGGAGTTCTCCCCTCCATAAACTGTGCTCCTGAGATCAGTGTCTGATACCAGCTCTAGGCAGCTGACAGGGAGGCGTGGCAGTGATGGATGGCCTTCTTCCAGCCCTCATCCCCAGGGTGGCATCTACGTGAGCCTTATGCTCCTGGCTCTGCAGGAGGGCTCAGCAGAGTTGCATAAACCATGGCCATCTGATACCTGCTCCAGGTGCACCACCCATTGCTGGTGTAAACAAACACCCTCTTTTGTTCTAAAACTGCTCATATTAGAAAGAAAATCCCAGATTGTCCCCACCTGGCAGTGGAACAGAGCCAGTGGCTCCCTGGCCAGGCTGGCGGGGACTGATCCAACCTCACCAAGCTCAGCACAGGGCAGCCTGCATCCCACACTGGCTCTGCTTTGGGTGTCCTGGTGTGAGCTCTGGGGAAGGACAGCAGCATTCCCCACACCAGCTGGGGCTGGTGACCTGCCACAGTGACCTGTCACAGTGACCTGTCACACTGGCCCCGGTGGCACCCACACTCTTCACTTTGGCTAGGGCAGCAGCTGTTGCAGGAACAGCTGGTGCCAGGCCCTGACCCCCCTCTCTCTGCAGGGGTGGGGTGATGCTGGTCCACGACATCCGGAAGAACAGGAGCTGGGTGATTGACTTCCGTGAGGTGGCTCCCCTGGGCATCCCTTTGGAAGGGGACCTGCAGCAGGACACCAAGGTGAGGACCAGTGTCCCACAGCCATCCCTTCAGGGCTGCAGTCTCCAGCTCTCCTCCCGGCAACCCTCAGGCTGAGGGCAGATGCCCAGCAAAGCAGCAGGAGGCCTCTCACCATCAGAGTTCTTGGGCCTTACAGGCATAGGAAATCCAGGGGAAATACTGCCTTATCAGCCCCAAAGTGCCTGCAGGGCTTGGGGAGTAAAGAGGCATGTCCCTCTGGCAGGGGAGAACCAGGAGAACAAGAGCTCCAAGAAGGAGCATGATCCCAAATCGTCCTGCTGAGTTATTTCTCCTGACCAAACTGGGTTGAGAACAGGATTGAATTTGACTCTTTCCTTCCAAAACCTTTTATTCCCTAATTGTGTTGTTACAGACCTCTTCCTCTTTCCTAACTATGCAGATAGTTCCAAAGTGAGCATGACTTGCATCTCCTTGGCTTGCATTTGGGGACCATGTCCTATGTCCTCATGGAAAGGAGACCACTCTTCCTTTTTGTCCTTCCTATTTTACAGCCAGGTCTGCTCGTGGGGGTGCCAGGCATGATACAAGGGATGCACCAGGCACATCAGTTACATGGCAGGTAAGACATGAGGCTGGCACAGGCTGTGCCCTAGGGTCCCCACTGGGGAGCTGGGACACACAAGGCCTTGCCATCAGATAATGTTCTCAGCCACCAGTCAAAACCATGAGCTGAGGGGTACTTCGAGGCTTGTGTTGAAAAAGGTGTTCATTTTTTGATACTTAATGTACAAAAGAAAGAATTCAGCTTGGTCAGGTGTTCTGCAAAGTGAAATTCTGGCTAACAGGATAGATAATAAATGCTCTCTTGGACACAGGCACAGCACATTTCCGTGCATGTCTGTGTATTTTTATTCTCTCCTTACTGAATCCTAGGAACTATGGCTGCCCTATTGGGATAGAGAGGGAGGGATCTGGGTGACTTGCTCAGGGCCAGAGCCTGGCTTGAGATTTTGCTCCTGAGATGCCCCTTCCCACATCCATGTACTGCCATTCTTCTCTGGTGCACATCCTGGAGCACTGAGATGATCCTGTTAAGAAGAAACAACCACTGAAAGCTCAGTGCTCCTTTTGGCCACTGCTATCCCCACAGGCTGGTCTTTTAAGAGCCCCTGGCCATGGAGCTGAGCCCTGCACGTGCTCCCCACTGCACCCCCACGGCATGTTTCTCCTTGTCCTTTGGCAGACTCCCGTGGTCTGAGCTGCTGGACCTCGCAGCTGGCGTCGCCCAGAATGGCTTTAATGTCACACACGATCTGGGTGAGTACCTGATGGGAAGCCAAGGGTGACTGCTCAGCACGGGGCAGCCCACTGGCCACTGCACTGGGGTGTGAGGCAGCTGGGGTTACAGGTGGTTATTCATGGGAAACCAAGGCTCTTTGGACCTGGAGATGGATGATGTTGGGAGCTGAGCAGTGCATAAGCCACAGTCAGAGCGTGGTGGCAGCAGAACTGGAGCCTTTTGCTATGGCTGGTCAGAGCCAGGTCAGAGCAGCCCATGCTGGGCAGCACCCGGGGTCAGGCAGGGAAGGGCACTGGGGTTTCTTTGTGTTTCCTTCGCAGCTCCAATGGATCCATGATCCAGACTCCCTCTAGTTTTGCAATAGGGCCAGAGGCAGCAGGAAGCCCCCAACGTTTCCAGTGGGTGCACAGTGTCTCCAGGTCCCCTACACCTTCCTGATCCCTGCTGTTTCTGGATATCTTTCCCCTTCTCACATGCAGCCAAAGCCCTGAGTGAACTGAAGGACCTGAACTACTCTAACCGATTCCGGGAGCTGTTCCTGCCGGATGGGCAGCCCCTCCTGCCTGGCATGTTTGTTCGGCGCCTGGATCTCGCGGCCGTCCTGGAGCTGGTGGGGGCAGAAGGGGTGTCAGCCTTCTACAGCGGAAACTTGACCCAGGAGATGATCTCTGAGGTGAGCCAGGACCACCCCTGTCTCCTACCGGGCTGGGGCTGCCACGTGCTATGTCACCTGCTCAAGGTGACAGCCTGGATGTAAGACAAGTGCCAGCACAATGATGAGGACAGATGCGTGGAACCTCCTTTTTCTTTTCTGTCCCTGTCCCTGCAGTGCTGTAAGTGACACACAGGCCATTCCCACAGCCCTCAGAAGTGAAAGCTCCAATTCCTCTCTAACCAGGAGAGACTCTTTTTTTGAAGGAAAAAAAATTAATTTGAAGACCCCTCTGGGCTGTGTTCATTTAAGTGGCAACCCCTTCTCTTCCAGAATTAGAAGTGCCCCACTATTGAGAAACAAGTTGTTGTTGTTATTAATGGAACCGTAAGATACAGACTCTAGGAAGACAGTTTAAAAATAAAACTGAGCCATGTGAGCAGAGGATTAGACAGGCTTGGGCCCACATTGGGTTGCCCCAGACTAACTCCTTTTGTTAGATGTGCTCTGGAAAAAATATCAATGACAAACAAAGTAATTATTCTGTTAAAAAAAAAAAAAACGACCGCAACTTTTATACCTGTGTGGCTGCAGTCAGGGTGGTTGGCAGCACTGGTTTTTGCAACCACCATGGTACGAGTGATGCACCTTCAGTATCTGGTAAGTAATCTGGAATGGGTTCACTCCGCTCAAGCCTTAGACTTTTGTGAGCTCTGTGTTTGGAAATACACAGTTCACCTGGGCCACAGCAGAGGTGAAGGATGAGGAACAGGAAAAGTCCCAAACTTGTTAGCATCTCCTCAACTATACCTTGCTTTGTCACCACATTTCCCTGACCTGGGGCTGCTGCAGGGAAGCACAAATTCTCCATGGAGGAACAAGGCCCAGTGTTGCCACTCCTTGGCAAGCTCTGGGTTTCAGTGCACAATTCCAGCTTTGGCAGCAGAGCAAAATGCTGGCTTCCCACAGTGTTTAGTGTTCCAGCACAGGGAGGACATCCATGTGGTGAAATCAAGCACTGCTCCAAAAAGCCTCACCCTTTGCTTCCAGGCACAGGTGCAAAAAAGTGCTCTCTGGGGAATTTGAGATGCTGTGTGCAGCGTGTGGCTGACCAGGGCTTCTCCCCTTTCTGTGCCATCCTGCTCCTCCTGCCCTGGCCTCTGCTGGCCGGGCTCCAAGGAAGCAGCTCCTGGCACAGGCACTGGTGGCTCAGCACAGCCCCTGGATTCAACCGGCCTTTTCCCTGGGAAGGAAATGGGATCTCAAGTAGGAGAGACATCTTTAGCAGCTTTGGGCTGGTTTGACATGCTGGCCCCTCAACATGCCCTCCATTGGCTTTCCTCGTCCAGTGATTCATCCAGTTCTGCCAGAGAACAAGTTTTGCTGCCAAGTAAGCTGGCTAGGTTAGAGATCACAGCACCCATAGGTAGTTTTTTTTGAATGACAATCCAAAGGACTTACAGCAGCAACTCACCCCAGCAGAACCTTTAACCAGGCTGTGTGGCTTCTCCTGGGCAGAAGAAATGAGTTGGCCCATGAGCACAGTGGCAGCTGTACACTGACAGAGTGTAGCTCCTTCAGGTTAAGATCAGCAGAGTGCAGCTCACAGAATCATGGAATCACAGACATCTTACATTGGAAGTGACCTACAAGGATCAAGTCCAACTCTTGGCTCTGCACAGGACACCCCAACAATTCCACCATATGCCTGAGAGCGTTGTCCAAATGTTCCATAAGCTCTGGCAGGGTTGGGGCTGTGACCACTTCCCTGGGGAGCCTGTTTCCAGTGCCTGACCATCCTCTGATGATCCTACCTCATCTCCATCATGAGTCAACAACAGAAGACTTGCAGTGGAGGGAGTCACCCTCTTTACTGTGTTCATGAAAAATTCCAGTCCTGGTAAATTGTACCTCTAGGAGAGTCTTACAGGAAGATCAAGGCTACAGCGGACCCACGGTCACCTGAAATAATTTCAAATAGAGTGGGAATTGTGATTTTTTTAATTGAGATTTCTAGTGATGGCCACCTGCTACACCCAGGTTCATTCTCTCCTGGATCTGTGTATAACTGTAAACCTTAACACACTTGTGCTTGCCACCCAAGGCAGAGAAAGCTGCAGGGCAGTGCCAGTCCCCATCTTCTGGGCAGGCAGAAATGTCTTCAGAGCACCCCTGAGGTGGGTGAGCTGCAGAGAATGCAGAGAATGGTGAGCCAGGCCAAGGCCATGAAAGCACAGATTTGCAGGTTATGCCAAGGAATGTGGCACTTGGCTTGGGAGTCTCAGTGGTATTTGTTTGACAGTGAGGTGTGAGTCCCTCTGACCCAGCACGAGGAGCATAGAGAGCCTTGACCGAGCCTGCTCAGTGTGTGCTGCTTTACTCTCATGCAGGTCCACAACTATGGTGGAGTCCTGGTGGAGGAAGACTTCAGCAATTACAGTGTCACAGTGGAGGATCCCATCCACACAGTCTATCGAGGTAAACTCTGACCCATTGTCATGCAGCTCCAGGTAAATGTTTGCTTCACCTGGCAGGAGGTGCCAACAGCATTTAACAAGAGCTGAAGTCAAAGCTGTGCTGAGGTGTCTGCAGAAAGTCCTTCTGTGCAGCTTCCTGCTCTTACCTGCTGACAGTGATGTGCTGTGGGTTCGGGAGGTTTTCAGCACTTTGAAATGTTCTTTCCCATGATAGTGACCAGTGGTATTTTGATAGTGTTAAAGTGTGACAATGCAACATGGTCCATCTTCTCCATAAGAAGCTGGATCATAGGCCAGCACCTACGTCTGAACACAGTTCCCAAACTTGAGCTACAAGGGAGAAAAGCTGACTTTATGCAAAAAGTTTCTAAAATGTCTTTCTTTTCTAGCAATCCCTGTATTTACTCTCCTTATAGCTGTAATGTTGCAAACCTGTTTTATACACGGCCTTTCAGTGCTTTAGGGGGCTTATAAAAAGAGAGGAAGTGACTTTTAACATGGGCAGATAGTGATAGGAGAGTGGAGGTGGTTTCAAACTAAAAGAGGAGAGGTACAGAAGCAATTCTATGCTTAGGAAGCAATTCTTCCCTGTGAAGTTGGTGAGGCCTGGCACAGGTTGCCCAGGGAAGCTGTGGCTGCCCCATCCCTGGAAGTGTCCAAGGCCAGGTTGGAAGGGGCTTGGAGCAACCTGGGCTGGTGGAAGGTGTCCCTGCCCATGGCAGGGGGTTGGTATTGAATGAGCTTATGGTCCCTTCCAACCCAAACTATTTCATTTTTCCATACTACAGTCCAGAAACCAAAAGCCAACCAATAAGAGCTGAGTCTCAGATGTTAAAAAAGCGTTCCTATTTGGGTTTCTTTAATCCTTCATAAAGAAAGAGTGAGATACAACAAGAATGTTCTGAGAAATCCTTCTCAAATCATGTTGCTTTCTGTTATTTCCCCTTGAATCTGGAAAGATTTCCCTGTCCTCAAGGACACTAGCTCAGAGAATGTTCTAACTGGACAGTATCTGACAAAAGCAGCTTCATTCCTCTCTTCTTTCCTCCACAGGTCACCTTGTTTTCAGCCCCCCACCTCCACATGCAGGTCCTGCACTGATCACAGCACTGAACATCCTTGAGGGCTTTAACATCACAAGTAGAGGATCCAGGGGGAATAACTTGCACTGGATAGCAGAGGTAAGAAGAGGTTCAATGATTGGCTGAATTGCTTGTGCTGCTAGAGAAAAAATTATTTATTCCTTGATTGTACAGAAATGTTCATAGGCAATTTCCACGGGAGAGGGAGCAAATAGACTGCTAAGGTATAAAACTGAGTGCTGCTGCTGTCTCAGCGAGGTGCAGAGGCTGGAGCCTCCTACTCAGCTGAGCTCTTTCTTGTTCAGGCAGAGCTTTTTCAGAACAAACTGTGGCTTTTGCCCATATGCAGTCATCTCTTCAGAATGACCCACAGCACCTGAGGGTGATCCCATCCAGTTCCTCCACCTCTTAGCTCCAATGGCTCTGACCATTCCAGAGCACCTAAAGGCACTGCAAGGAGTGCTGCAAGCAAAAGCCTGTACGTGCTGATGACAAGGAGAACTGACCCAATACTTCATATTTAAAAAAAAAGAGTTACATTTTCACCCACCTCATGATCTCTGTGGTCCAGAATTTTCCCAGTATTTAGGACTGTCAGCCCTACCAAAACATTGCAGCTTCCCAGGAGGTCAAACAATTGCTTTGGCACTTGCTTCATAAGCAGTTACGCTCCGAGATGCTTCACAGATCCACAGCTGGGCTTTATGAGCTGGGAATTTCAGTCAAGGATTTAACCACATCCTTGTAGCAGGTGGGACATCGGGTGCTTGGAATTTATTATTTCTTAGCAAAAAGACAGCAACTGGAGGTGTTTGTCTCAGGGTAACGAGACAGAATCATTAGGAGGATGGGATGTGGGAAAGCCAACCAACAACTCCTCCCTCTGAGTAATTATAACTTTGAAATTAAGAGGCTTCAGTCAAAAGGTGTGGAAAAGAAAAATAACAGCTAGTTATTATAGGAATATATATATATCTATATAGGTAACACAACAAAAATCCGAGCGACAATCCCATCACCGCACTTGCCCCGAAGCCATCCCCTCCTCCCTGCCTGTCGGCGCAGTGACCGCCGCTCCCGGCAGGGGGCGCTGCGGGGCTCCGGCCGCGGGTCCCACGCGGGACCGGGACCGGGACCGGGGGACGGGAGGGGCTGGAGGAGCGGGAGGGGCGGCTCTCCGCCATGGGCTCACGCTGGAAAAGGGTGGCTCCGGCTGTGGATTCCCTTCCTCGTCAAAGGGTGCCGGCTGCTGCCGTCACGGGGAAAAAAAAAAAAAAAAAAGGAGGGGAAGGGCGGCCCTTCCCCCCAAGGCTCCCCCACACTGGCTTCTCCATGAATTCGAGGCAAATCCAGGCAGTAGAGCAGAGCAGAGTGCGAGGATTCAGGTGCGAAACGGGATCTTCCTCAAGGGCAGAAGAAAACCAGCCCCCCGTTCGGGAAGACGAGTTCTGACCCCTTCCCCACAGTGCGCCCCGAGAGCTGCAGGAACCAAGACCCTCCCTCCGAGGGAAAAAGAAAGGAGGAGGGAAAAGAACCCACCAAACCTGAGTTCTCCCTTCGCACCCCTCCCCGGCCCGGCCTCGGGTAGAGGGAAACAAAAGAGTCCTTGCCGAGAGAATATCGTTGGCGTTTCAGTAGGGCACTCACAAGGTCTGAGCCAGCGAACAATAAAGCCTGAGCCTTACTCCACCCCAGCCAGATTGGTGTGGAAAAAGTTCACCAGAGGCTGAAAAAGTAAAAGAAAAACTATAAAAGCATTACACACTGCCAGGCCTTTACAGAGGCACAGTTTTACTCACCTGGGCTATTTTGAGCTCTCTTCAGGAAGCTTTGGGTGAGTCTATTTGCTCTGCATTTACACCAGGCCAAGAGTTTCACCTATTGGTTATCCTGGAACAGCAACTTCCAGATCAAAAACAGTCACTTCAGGAGATGTGCAGCTCTTGTTACTTGGGGTCACACAGCTGAACATGTGGCTGAGGCTCAGTGCTAGGCCAGCACAAGTATCCAGCCCTGGAACAGCCGGGATCAAGATGTCCTTAACCTGTGCCTGAGGCGTGGACATGCTCTGCTTGTTTCAGTGGAGCTCTTCCTTGGCCATCAAGCCCTCGTACATCCCTGTATGGTGTGATGGTCTGGAGACTGCTGCATGGAAACACCACCTTCTCCAGCAGTTAATCATGTTCTGCACTCTACACCAGTAAATAACAGAAGCTGTTGCTCTGTGGCCACAGTCACACTTCACTGTCTGCCTGCAGGGGAATGGACTGTCTTGAATCTTTGAATGACCGTGGCAAGACCTGCGAGCTGAAAGTCAAGTGTGTTTTTGCTCTGCACAGGCTGGCTCTGTTGATGAGCCTTCTCCTTGTGGCTCTCCTATGGCTGTGATGTAATCCTAGAGCTGGATAAACTGTGTCTTTTGAAGTTGCATCTTCCCATATTTAATCAACTGACTTAGGCAGGATTCTGTATGTTTGAGAAAACAGATCCCTTCCTGCTTTCACACCATCATTTCCTGAAGTGTGCTGGGACTAATGCTTTGTGCTCAAACACTTGGAATGGCTTACAGCTAGGAGCTAGGGTGCAGCTGCTGAGCAGAACAGCTCATTTCTGCTCTGCACTGATGCTGTGCCCGCAGAACTGGCATCCAGAGGCAATAGTGAGCCTAGGACCCACTGTCCTGTTGGGATTCAGTCTGGTCTCTGCTGTTGTGGTGACCACTTGGGAATGGGAATAGAAAGATGTGGTGTCCTGGTGACCCTGTCTGCCAGCTGGCAATGAAGCTGAACCACTGAGCTAGGTGTCAGCTCCTGCCAGGTATGTTCCATTTGTGGCTTCCTACTGCCAGAGGGCAGGGTTAGATGGGATGTTTGGAAGAAATTCTTGGCTGTGGGGGTGGGCAGGCCCTGGCACAAGTTGCCCAGAGAAGCTGTGGCTGCCCCATCCCTGGAAGTGTCCAAGGCCAGGTTGGATGAGGCTTGGAGCAACCTGGGCTAGTGGAAGGTGTCCCTGCCCATGGCAGAAGTTGGAACAAGATGGTCTTTAAGGTCCCTTCCATCCAAACCAATCTGTGATTCTGTGGTTGTAGAAACACTTCTGGATAGGCTCAGCTCCCCCAACACATTTTACCTTCCCTTCCGTTCCCTCCTCTCAGATCTCCTCTCCTTCCTCTCCTTTCCCTCCACCCCCTACCCTCACTTTCTGCTCTCCTCTTTCTCTCCTCTTCTCTTCTTTCTCCTTTCTTTCTTTTCTTTCTTTAGACATTAAAAATAGCCCTGAGTCTAGCGAGCAACCTGGGAGACCCATCTGGTGACATGTCCATCGCTCACACAGCAGAAGGGATGGTGAGGTAGGTCTGAGGTGACTGGCACAGTGACAGTTGCGAGATGTGTGGTTGATAATATTTCTGGTTTTGCTGCTTTTTCTCTTTCTGTTTTACTGAGGAAAGGTCAGTCTCTGAGTGCCCTCTCAGGGCTCAGTCTTCCACAAAGATCACAGCCCTGGGGCTCTGGGGATGGGTCACAGGATGTCCTCACACAGAGGTTTGCTGGATCCAGCTTGAACCTGAGGGTTCCTTCCACTTCCTCAAACCTCTAACTTCCCTCTCAGTGGGTCTGACAAACAGCCATGACCATGGGCATAGGCGTGGCCAGAAAAGCTATTTCTGCCTCTCCCTGCCCCACCATAGTGGTCAGTGCCTTGCAGAACACCCAGATGTGTGGGAGAGACCAGGCCTGGAGTTTCAGCCCAGTCTCTCACCTCAGAGTCGGGTTCAGCCACGGTTGGTGGCCAGAGCTGGTCCTGAAATGCCTTCTTCCTGAGGGCTGGCGTTCAGCTGGGAGTGCCACCCTGTCCTTTGGGAGTGGGTTTACTTCTGATAGGGGTAAACATGGGTAGACAGAGCCTTTGAAGGTCCATGGCATACTGAGCCGTCTTGTCTCCTTCCATGGGGTGACCCGAAGGAGCTCCTGTCCCAGTGCAGCCCCTCAGGGAACACTGCAGTACACACACTGTGTAGCTGTACCCTGCAGAGAGACCAGGACATGTCCAGCTTCCCAGGCTCATGGCTTGCTTCCTTCTCTCCCTCCCTCCTTGCTGAAGTAAATCAGAAGCTAATTCCCTCCGCCAGCTGATTAATGACTCCCAGTCCTTCCCATCTGATCTCCGCATCCCTCACTTCTCCGTGGAGAGCGGCCCCGCTGCCAGCCAGGTCCTTGTCATGGGACCCGATGACTTCATCGTCGCAGTTGTGAGGTAAAGGATCTACTTCTTCCCTCCACAGTGTGCTCAGGGAGCGGGAGCAGGAGAAGAAAGCAGGTTCAACGGGACGGGATGGGACCAGCCCTGGAGCAGCTTGGCTGTTCTGTCCCAGTTAGATCTGCAACAGAGCAGTGGGGAAAAAGGGGTGGAGATGTGTGGGGTGGTGCTGCTCTGCACAATCCTATAGCCTTCTCACATTGAAACAGGGCTGGAGGGGCCCGAATCTGCTGGGGAAGAAGAGCTGACCAAATCTGAGGATGGTGTGGGCATGGAGGAAGATCCATCACATCAAGGGGAATCCTTAAAGACAGGGAGGGACAGAGCTGCTGTGGCCCACATGGGTCCTACTCCTAAGTACATGGAAACTGTCACTCCTCACATCTAACCAGCCCTAAAGAACCACCAAAGAGTTTCTATCAAGCCAAGAATGGGATGGAAGGTTGGAGCCCTGAAAACCTCAAGGTGTACAAAAATCTCTGGGATGATTTTTATGAGATTTCTTTGTTTCTTTTCAGTTCTTTGAATCGTCCCTTTGGCAGTGGAATCATAACACCCTCTGGAATCCTTCTCAACAGCCAGATGTTGGACTTCTCTTGGCAAAATAAAACAATGAACCACTCCATTTCCAGGCCGGTAATGACAAATTCTTTATTTGGGCTACCTGCATCTTTTTTTTTTTCCAGTTTTATTCTCATCTTCACAACAGGGAGCCTTACTGATATCTGAGAGACAATAGTCTAGAGAAAGCTGCTATTTTCATTGTATGAGCACTGCAAGAGGAAACTTAAGGCTCCAGTGTATTAGTTATCATTACAATGCAGTTTTACCAAGTGATACTGTTCCCTATTTTCCCTGCAGTGCGGATGTGCTTTAAGCAACTGTGTGCACTTAATGAATTCATGAATTGTTGCTCTGCAGGTTAAAAAGTAACATATAGCAGCAAAAGAGTCTTCATGTCTTGGAATGCAGCAATTATAGACCTGCACTGGTGGCTTTCAGTGCTGCCTTATGTATTGTAAAACCATCCCACTTTGCTGGGCTGGCCCTTTCAAAGTGGATGACTGGCTCCATGTAAGAGGGTTATTGACATATTTGGGGTGTCTTCTCTTTAACTGCAGCAAAATCTCGTTCGGCCTCAGAAACGGCCCCTGTCCTTCCTGCTGCCCACCATTGTGAGGCCTTCTGAGGGCATGTGTGGGACGTACCTGTGTCTGGGGGCCAACAACGGGGACAGAGCCTTGAGCAGCATCGTCCAGGTCAGTGCTGTGTCTTCTTAGAGTACCTGCTGAGCTCAAGGCTGAGTAGGGTCCCGTTCCCACAGTGCAGCCTTTCCCTTCCGAATTGTCCCAGGCTGTGTTGAAACTGGTGGCCACAGGATTACCAGATCAATCTTTGATGCCACCACTTCTGCACTTTTGGTGTTTCAGCTACCAGTTTACTTCTCTTGCACCTTTCCTGGTGGCACCACTCATAGTTGTAGAGGAGAAGCATTTTGTCAAAATCTGTAATGTTTTTTGTCATTCAGTATCTGTTCAAAGCTCATTTTAAGGATCCTTAAGAAAAAAAGGAACACTTTGTATTCAGAGAGTTGCAGGAAACTGGCACCCTTTAGCCCTTTTCCCTATGAAAAGTTCCTTTTAGTGCATTCCTGAATGAATTCCTCTCTGCTCAACACTTGCTATAAATTGGGGAACTCCTCTTAATGTACAATTTGTAATGAGGGGAAGTACTTGCCAATAGCTTGATTGCACGTACATTTTTTTTTTTTAGCTAAAAAGAAAGGCACAAGAACAACTCCCAGTTTCCTTACCTTTTGGAAAGCATTATTCAGAGCAAAACCAAAGCCAAGCATTGCTTCCTGGTGCTTTGTTTGGAGAAGGCATGTGCTGAGCTTTTGGCTGTAAGAAACACTTATTTACATATTACATCATGTTCCAGACACACAACTCTGCCAGTTTGGCAGGACTATGTGACAAAAAGCCCACGTGGTCCTGAAAATTTTCTGCTTTTCCACATAACATACAGGCTCTATTTTAAGGACCTCTTAGTGTGTGCGTGCAGTTTGGTAAATGGTTGAAAATCTTCTTTGCTGCTGCATCTGCAAATGGTTGGAGCCACCAAATTATGGGATGCTTAGGAAGTTGACCTCTCCTATTCTTGCCATTTTATTTTGTTATTGAGGGTCTTTTATTCTCTTGCAGGTTTTGGTAAATGTTTTAACGTTTCACAAGAATCTGAGTGAAAGTTTGTCACTTGGTCGACTTCACCCACAGCTTCAGTCCAACACCTTGCAGGTTGACAGTGAGTATGGACAGTGAGTGGGGTGCAACCTACCAGTCCAGTGTGTTTGGGAAAAGGGTAGGATTTCTTGGCATGCTGCTATGGAAGTGCCACAGCCCAGAGCATGGCTCACCGTGTTCCAGGGTTCCCTGTAGAGTGCTGCAGAGGGTTTTGGGGAAGACAGAAACAGAATCCAGCTTCTTCAAAGCCTGGAGCCCTTGCTAAGCTATGCCTTCTCCCTCCTGGAAATGCTCCTTGGCTTGTGCAATACCACCAGTCCAAGCTCTTTCAGGTGCTTCTCCCCAGCCCTCCCTCTGTCCCTTCTCCCTCCTGGTAGCAGCCTTATCCTGTCCTTAAAACCTTTTGGCACTCTGATGCCAAATTGAGGATACCCAAATAAACACCAGACAGGTTCTGAAAGCTTCCTACACTTTATTGCCACTGCCATAAATTATATTCCTTCACTTTCCAGCCCATGTCCCTTAATTCCAGCAAAAGGGGAGAATACAAGGTTTATGGCAAGGTTTATGGCTTGACAGTGCTGGAAATGCAGCATCAGTGCTGCACTCTGAGACTGTACTGTCAGTTCTTGTCCTTGATATTGCAAGTCTTGGTCTATTTGATGTTTTTCACATAGCCTGGTACCAATCAGAGCAAACCATAATTGACATTTGGTTCTCATTTCACACCAAATAGCCAAAGTTTCTGAGCTTTCCCATTTCAGAGGAAAATCTAAAAAGGGGTCTGCCTAGTGTTACCTGCAGACTTGAAAACTAGGATGTAATTAAAACAAATTCAAAACTTCAGAACGTCCTATTTTGTGGGTTTGGAGATTTTGGCATCAATAAGGTACATGTTAAGACACATGTGCAATGTATAGAGCTGTTTCTGTGTGCCTGCTCAGTTTTGTCCAGCTGGATCCACAGCTCCATGACCTCAGGCACTTCTATTCATACAGAAATTGCAAACCATCAAATGAACAAAATAAAGCAGAAGAGCAGCAGTCTAAGGTAGATGCCTGGAAGATTAAGGAATACGTGCAGGGCAAGTTGAAAGGATTAGCACACAATTTATCATTTGACAACTGCTTCAGGCAGGTTCCTCCCCACACCAGGCCCCAGCAGGGTTAGACACCGCTTTGCATCAGAGGCAACACTGACTGCAGTTACAAACTCCTCTTTTAAAATCCCTACAGGTGAGTTTCCTGAAGAAGATATAGAATTTCTTGTAGCCAGGGGCCACCAGGTGGAAAAAGTCCCAGTGGTCTCCCTAGTTCATGGAGCCAGGAGAACCAACAGTTTCATCATTGGCCTGAAGGACCCCAGGAGTGCAGATGCTGCTGGAGCCACAATATTGTAGCACCTCCCAGGTGAAGCTGTTCTCTGAGCGAGGCTGACACACCAACCCAAGTGATGTGCATGTTCTGAAGTGGCCTCTTCTCCAGCCCTGGGGGAGCCCCACCCAGATGTTCTGCACTTGCCACCCCGAACGGCACCAGGGAAGTCAGCAGCACCGACATGCAGCTCCCAGATCTTGGTTTTCTTTTATTTTTCAATTATTTGTATTGCAAGCAGCCCAATCCTTGTTACAGGAATGCCAGGAGCACACTTTTCTTTTGGCAGAATCTTGCCAGTAATTTCAGTCTTTCCAAAGCCAAGTTCTAGAACATTAGCAAAGATAAAAACAGTCGATGATGATGCTGTTATCTTCAACCTCCCAGTCTTTCCCAAGTTCCTTCTTTGCCTCCAGTATAAGCCAGTGACTAATACAACCTAATGCAGTTTGTAGGTGCCTGCAGCTGTAATATCAGGAAGTCCTTTAATACTAGACCTGGATCACCTGATTTTTACCAGCCTGCAGCCTCCTGGGGAAGTTCCTGTACCCACATCACTACATACCTTGAATTTTGGCAGTAAATATTTTGAACGCAGTTGCTGCTCAGGCTCATTGGTATTCTGCTTTTGAAACCAGAGCAATGGTTTTCAACAGCTCTAACAAATTCTTCTTCTAACAACTTGTACACCCCCCCCAATAGTTTTCTTGCAGAGGTTCAGCCTCCTCCATGGTAGATTTGAGCTTAGTGGTAATGGGCTTAATTTTCTTAGGCATCTTCTGGAGATATTCTAGCAGTACTCCACAGACTTGTGAAAAACCACACACCATGGCCTGCAAACCACATGGAGAGCATTTGGGTACATTCAGGGCCTTCCTTCCACTGCCTTATCTCAGTCTACTCTGAAAGCCTAAATCAGGTCATTCCTTGGGATTTTCTGCTGACTGAATTCATGGCAGTACTCTAGCTCCATGTTTTTGGTACTGGTGAGTCTTTTGGAACAGCTGAAGAGAGTGAGAGAAAATGCACAAACCAACCCAAACACTACTGAGATCATTTTCTGTCTGCAGCATGTAGTGAAAATACAAGAATGCTTCTGCATTTCATGGCTGAAATCAAGTGAAGAAAGAACACCCCAGCTGACAGCTGCACCACTTCAGTGAGCCCATGTTTTGACATTTCCTGTTCTTTTTACTGGCAAGTTAGAGACACCTGGCACTAAAAAATTCCTGAGTTTGCTCATTTTCTGCAGTATAAAATTTGTTGATTTCCTTCATGGTGCAAATGCATCTATGGCCACTGTACATATTATATATGTATGTCTGCTTATGGTTCTCTTGGTCCTTGATTTGATGATCACACCAGTCATGCCTGACCGTCCTCCCAAGGGTCCCTGTGACACCCACCTGTTTGTAACTCACCCTCTGACACTTGTGGGAGCAGATGGGTCATTTTGTGGCAGTTGGGGCCCCATGGCAGATAAATCAGACTAATCATTCCTGCCACCCACCAGCTGTGGATCTCAGAACATCCTACGTGGAGCCTCACATGTTGGGCTGAGTAAGGACAGAGGTGTTTCCACGCCCTGCTGAAGCACAGCCACCCCTGAGAGGAGCACGGCAGCTCCAGCCAACGGCAGCACCAGCCGTGTTTGCTGTTCCAACTCCGTACCCTCAGCTGGGATGGGGTGCGGCACCTCAGAGCGTTGTCTTTGGGACACTGTGTTCTGTGCCACCAAGAAGAAACTTCCTTCACCACAGGGACATCAAATCTACTTATTTATTTTTCTGTCATTAGCACTGGAGTTGGTCGCTGCCCGAAGTTGGAGTGTTCGTAACGCTTTATGTGTCCTGGAGACCTTTTCAGGCTCCACAGGAAGGGAAGGAGGCAGTTCTGTGTGTTGAACCTCACTGGGGGAGATCTGGCTGTTTCTGCTCCAGACCAGATCTGTCCTTCTGGCACAAGAGGTTCACTGTGCACAGCTGCAAAATACGTGATCAGTCGTCACAGCAATACTTTGCATGAAATATCACAAAACACTTTGAAAGATGAAATTCCTCCTAATTAACTGAATTCACCAACTTCTGATGCTGGAAACTGTGTATATGTTTGGCAGTAAAAGACTTTGGTCTAGATTCAAAAGGGCATTCACATGCCCCAAGGTACAATTTCACAGCAATTATTCAGAATTTTAAAATAAAGCATGTTCCAAAGTGCTCTGCTGGATCATGGCCTATCTTGCAAAAAAGAGAAATTGAAAATAGTTGGAAGGTGGCACTTACGTCCCCAGGTCACAAATAAGAGAAGTAAAGGTATTCTGAATTATTTCCCATTTTCTCTCTTTAAAAGCAGCATCAATATAGCACAGATGTATTTGATATGGAAACACTTAATCTGCAAATTGACCCCGTGTCCCTGGTACTTGAGCCCATCTGTTGTGATGAGACTTGATGAATTTAATGTGAGGTACCAAGAAATACCTGATGTTTCCTTCACTGCAGGTGAGATGGACATTGTGAAACAAAAGGCTGTATTCCAGAGATGTGTGTGTGCAGAGTCCCTGTGCTGATTTCAGCCTGGCCCTTGCAGGCATGTGACAGCTCTGAAGCAGAATTTGTGCTGAAACTTTGACACAGAATTGTCAGTGAGCAGCTCAAAACACAAAATACAAAGGGGCTGAGAAAAACAATAAAGACAGTTTTTAAAGGAACAAAATAAACACAAACAAAATAAATTAAAAAAAAAAATAGATGCCTTTGCCAAATATGACAATATATCATCTGGAACGTGATCGGCTTGTTGTGCCCAGGTTTGCATTGTCCCCATCGATGCACACTGGTTTTACATGGGGATAAACTGGAGGGCAGGCCCTGCTGCTGAGGGTGAGCAGTTTATCAGTGTTCCTCCCAAGGGCTGGATGCCCCTCAGGAGCACAGGTAACAAACTGTCCTGCTGCCTGTAGGTGCTGCTGCTCTCCCGTGTGCGTCGAGCACTGACTGTGGGGGTGAAAGCCTGAAGGAGGGACAAGGCAGAAGCCGGTGCTGCTGTCCTGCAGCTGGGGGGTGAGGATGCTCTGGCCCTTGGCTGTGCTATTTTGTTCCCATCACTGTCCCATTCGGTGCCCAGGCACAGAGAAGAGCTGGAGCCCACCTTGGTCCCACCGCTCTGGATAGGGCAGTTGCTGCTGGGACTGTCAGGGTGGTGCCACGCAGGCTCCCCCACTGGCCCTGGGCACACAGGGTGTTCCTGCCCTCCAGCAGTGTGTCTGTCCTCCATCTCTCAGGGGACTGGGGACTGTCAGGGGCAGATGAAAGCAGAGAGATGCTGTTATAGGTGGGATGGTAGGTTCTGGTCCCCAGGCTCCAGGGATGATGACCAGCATCCCTGTCTGGACCATCTCAGAGCCTCCTTCCACCTGCTGCCCAACCCAACAGGACTGACCCAGGTCACTGGCTGGAGAGAAAGGGGAGTCAGGTCTCAGTATGAGAGCTTTCCTCCATGAGAGGAAAACTGCATCTCTTTTATGAAGATCAAAAACACTTAGAGTTTTGTAAGGTTTTGCAAAGAATCAGGTGGAGCAGGGAGAGCTCCTGTAGCACCCAGGTGTTTTCAGCAGTTTTGGAAACTTCTTATGAACTTCAGTGATGGAAATCTGCACCTATCCAGAGAAAGGAGAGCTCTGACAGGCAGAGCTGGTTTTGGAGAGGCAGGGAAACATCTAAAAATGAAGCACACCTGTGCAGAGGGCAGATGGAGTAGGAGTACCAGAGCACTGACACACACTGTCCACAAAGGGCTCTCCAGCAGCCACAGCATTTTCAGGTGCAGATTGTCCTGTCAGAGCTGACCCTGGTGCCTGGGGGAACGTCCTGTGTGACAACAGTTCCTGAGCAGCCATGGAGCTTCACCCACCAGGACTGTTCCCAGCATAGCTGGAATATCCTCAGAGACGAGGAGAGGACGACTCCTGTGTACCCCCATCCTGCCTATCACATCTGTGGCCAATTGCCCACCTCTCTCTTTCTCACCACACTCACAGTTCAACAAAATTCTAGGTCATAAGTGACTGTGACTGCAATGCAACAAATCCCCATTCCTTCTCTCCAAGTGAGCATTGTACCGGTGTTAGAGGAGAAATTATTTTGTTCAAGTAATTGTATAATATTTAAGTTTGGAAAAATCTAAAGCTGGTCATGAGTCTACCTACTTTTCCTGTATAATACCTGTCCTTTGAAAATACTGTCACATGAAGTGCGTGTAAATAAAACACAGTTTTGATTGCCATGGTATCAAATGCATTTCTGTTCTGTTGCAGGAATGAAGCAGCTCAGACAGCTGTCTCTGTTGCAGGTAGCCCTCCTCTGCAGGTGACATGGTATTACTGTGTATCACTGGTTTTGCAGCAAAGCTTCAGCACCCAAAACAATCTGAGGGTCTGCTCGTGGAGGAGTTCCACAAACAGAGTGACAGGACAGATTTAGCTCCAAAAGTCACAGAATCACAGAATGGTTTAGTTTGGGAGGGACCTTAAGGATCGTTCAGTCCCAACCTCCTCTGACACCTTCCACTAGACCAGGTTGTTCCAAGCCCCATCCAACCTGGCCTTGAACACCTGCAGGGGTGGGGCAGCCGCAGCTCCTCCTGGGTTGGTTACGGTTGTGATGGTTCGGACTTGGCTCCTTGCCAAATGCCCAACCCCCCAGTAGCAGCCCCTCTCTTCCCCCCTTTCTACTTCCCCCAGGGCAAAGGAAAAAAAAAACTATGCAAATTGAAGAGCCCGAAAACCAAACTAGTTATATAAAAAATATGTTTTATGTATATTACAGTTAAGATGCTTTGTACACAGCAAACAGGAATCCAAACACCCCCCGAAGGGATAGGGAAAGGGGAAAAAGGGACAAAAGGAAACAAAAAGGGACACCCAATAGATATGTGCAATCAAACCCGAGAACCAGTAAAATAACTAGTAAAACAAATCTCACCACGTCCCTTAGAAAGCAGGATTGGCAGACACTGCCAGCACTCTCCAAGGTTCCACGTGGCAGGTCAGTGGGTGCTGCAGCCTCAGCCTTAGATAAGCGAGACCAACGCAGGGACCCACTGTTCCCGAACTTCGGTGGAAGAGAAGAAGAACGAAGGCTTCCCCTTCCTTCTTATTTATACCACGATTTACGTAAAAATCGTATGGAATACTGGGAACACTGCCCCTTCCTTGGTTACAAACTGGTAACCAGGGAAGGCCTAGATTAAAACCACCACAACGGTGTATAGAGGCTGGGCCAGATCCAGGAATATCTAAGTCCTCCCGTATGGATCCAGGCTGTGCAGTAGGCTCAGCTCTGCAGATCAGCCTGGAGCACAGCTCCCTGCAGGACATGCCAGGGTGGGTGGGCAGCAGGACACAGGGTGGCAGTGCTGGAACTGTCCCAAGTCTCTAACTCACTATGTCACGTTATTCCCTTCTCCCCACTGCCAGCTGACTCTCGGTCTCCCGTCACATCTTTTTTTGAAGTGGCACTCTGATCTCTCCATGCCAGTGTGGGGAATGCCTTTGAGGGAAGATCAGGCTGCAGGAGGAGGTTTGGTGCAGCTGGGTTAAGAAGGGTCTCATGACACTGAGGAAAACATGAAGAAGTGGGGAAGGAAGGTAATTCCTGGGTACCAAAGAAAGCTTCTCCCAGTTTCTTTGAGTTCCCAGCCTGACTCAAAAGCCAGGAGCAGGGCAAGGCAAAGCCTGGGAATCATCCATGCTCTGGCAAACGGTTGATCAGAGGTGTGATCAAAACATAAAGCAATGATATAAGATTGTAGACTTAGTTGCTTACTAACTAATTTTTAGATAGAGTTCAGATAGAGCCTTGCTTGCTTATGCTAACTCACAGACAGAATATAGTTAATTTTATAATGAAGACTTTAGCAGGAACAGAAAACCTTGGAGTTTGGTAAGGGGCTTTGAGGCTCAAGAGAAGGGACCTTGAAGGTTGATAAAGAGAAGCTCCTGGAGATGACACTAGTTTTGAGTTAATTGGACAGTGCCAACTCAGCAGTTCTTAGCAAAGGTAGAAAGTTTAAGCTGAGGAAGACTTCTTACTTCATCCAAAAGACCCCCGAAAAAAAACCCCAAGGGGGCGTTCCAAGGCGGAGTTATAGGAGTGGTGGATGTTAATGAGTTCCCTTCCCACTTTTCTGCAATTTGCTGACACAGCTAATGCATATGTAACACAGCTAATGCATGTGTAACATCATACTGCATAAAAGGAGCTGAACAAAGGCCATGGGTGTGCGTGATTGGAGGAATTATTCCCCACGCACCCGGCACTGTGAATAAACATACCTGTTGCAACATTCTTTGCAAGTTTGGGGGTTTGTTTCCTCTTTATCACCCCTGTGACTGAGCCCCATCTCCTCTTCTGACACCTCTGAGGGTCATGGGGGTTGGGGAAGGTGTTAGAGATGGGTCCCTATCCCAGAGACTGCAGAAGGCATAAAAAGACATGAGCAGAACAATTCTTGAGTAAAGGATTCCTCTCTGTCTAACAGCAGGGAGCTTTAGAGCTGCACACGGGAAGGAAATAGGCAATCTGCCTGCAGCTCTGCACACACCAACCAGATTTAATTACTAAGATAAGTCCTATACTAACCGTGATGGTACTTATTTAGTTTTGGTGGTTTTTATGGAACGCATTTATATGTGAATTGATAAAAAGCGTGGGTTTTTTCTGCGCTGCAAGTTATAGTGCCCAGTGAGATGTGGATTTGTTGTATCTAGAAGGTTTTGCAAAATAAAAAAAAAAAAAAAGGCATTTTCCTTTTTTCACTTCATTTATCTGTCAGTATTCCACGTGAAGCCAAGGTCAGGGAGACTGAGAAGGCTGGCTCCCCTCTCCTGAAACCCCCTCTCAAGCCTGCTGAAGTTACTGAACCATACACAGTTTTGCAAGTCCAAAGTCTTTATTTTTCCCATAAAGGACTTTTGATTGTTTTCCTACCCTGTAACAGGAACTGCCACGTGTTTCATTTCTTCCCCAGAGCCAGGCGACAGCTCTCTGCTCCCAGCAATGACAGGCAGCAAACCAGACACTTCTTTTTATATTAGTTGATCATTTCTCATAATAAAGGTTGTAGGATGAGAGAAAGCAGGGGGCCGTGTGTCCTGTGGGGATCCCCTCAGCTGTGAACGCCTGTGTGCTGAGGGGCCTTTGTAGGGATCGACCATCACCCACTGGGGACTGCAGGCCCTTGGGCCTGTTCACTAATCAGAAAAATGGACTTTTAATTAAAATTCAGCTTTTTGGCCTTTGCTGAGTTCGTACCAGGTCCCTCTGACTTTTTCCCCATCTCCCCGTGGTAAAATGAAAGTATATTTCACTGATATTCACAGAGTGTGAAACCTTGGGATGAAATGCTCTGAACTAAAATTCCTTCAAATTAAAAACCTAATTTCCTGGAAATTTCCTATAAGAGCCTTAACTATTATTTTTCCTTAAACCTCACCCTGGAAAGATTGTCTCTGTTCCCAGAAGCAGCCGCCGCCCCCGGTCCCCTCGCGAGGGACACCGGCCCCGGGGGCTCTCCCGGGGTGCGCGCGGTGCCGGTGCCGGGGGTCCCCTCGGCGGGTCCCGGTGCCGATCTCGGTGGTGGTGCCGGGGATCCCCTGGGGCCCGTCCCGGCGGTGCCGGTGCCGGTATCGGGGGTCCCCTCGGAGCGGTGTCGGTGCTATCGGGGGGTCCCCTCGGAGCGGTGTCGGTGCTATCGGGGGTCCCCTCGGAGCGGTGTCGGTGTTATCGGGGGGTCCCCTCGGAGCGGTGCCGGACCCGGTGGTGCTATCGGGGGGTCCCCTCGGAGCGGTCCCGGTGGTGCTATCGGGGGGTCCCCTCGGAGCGGTCCCGGTGCTATCGGGGGGTCCCCTCGGAGCGGTGTCGGTGCTATCGGGGGGTCCCCTCGGAGCGGTGCCGGTGGTGCTATCGGGGGGTCCCCTCGGAGCGGTGCCGGTCCCGGTGGTGCTATCGGGGGGTCCCCTCGGAGCGGTGCCGGTCCCGGTGGTGCTATCGGGGGGTCCCCTCGGGGCGGTGTCGGTGCTATCGGGGGGTCCCCTCGGAGCGGTGCCGGACCCGGTGGTGCTATCGAGGGGTCCCCTCGGGGCGGTCCCGGTGGTGCTATCGGGGGGTCCCCTCGGAGCGGTGCCGGTCCCGGTGGTGCTATCGAGGGGTCCCCTCGGGGCGGTCCCGGTGCTATCGGGGGTCCCCTCAGGCCCCCCCCCCACCCCGGGCCCCGCGCGCTGGGGCGCAGGCGCGCGGGTCACGTGCGCGGCGCAGGCGGCGGAGCGGCGCTGGAGTCCCGGGCCGCGCGCGACCCCCGCCCCGCGCGCCCCCGCGGCCCCGCGCGCGCCCCCGGCGGCGGTGGCGGGCCCAGGTGAGGGGAGGGCGGGGCGGGGGTCGCGGCGCGGGGGGCGCGGGGGGGGGCGCGGGGCCGGCGGGGCGGGGGCGGTGGGGCCGGGACCGGCCCGGCCCTGCCCGGGTGCGGCGCAGGCCGAGCCCGCGGCGCGGCGGCGGCCGAAGGGGCGCGGAGCGGTGCCCGAAGGGGCGCGGAGCGGTGCGGGGCCCGCGACACCGCCGTGCAGCGCCGGGCCTGGGTGCCGCGTGTGCCGCGTGTGCCGGGGCGTTCGGCAGGAGCCTGTCAGCCGGGCCCGGCCCGGGGCCTGCAGCCCGCCCCGCTGGGGCCGGGGCTGGGCCGGCCCCGCTCCGCCGGCGCTCGGAGCCCGCGGGCTCGGCCCGGCCCGCCGGCCCCGGGACGGAGCGTGTCCGAGCCGGCAGCGCTGTCAGCCCCGGCAGCTGTCCCGGTGCCGGTCCCTCAGCCCCGGCCTTTGTGCCATGTCAGCCGGGCCGCGTTGACGTTTCGCTTTTGTTCGAATTCCTCGGTACCTCTTGTAACAGTCAGAGAAACACTCTTCACTCATCCCCCGTTTGGTGTCCGCATTTCTATAGAAGATCTCAGAATGATCAGATTTCTTCCAACTGCTTTGGGGAATGGAAGGAGAGAGCTTTTCTGTGGGTCTGGAAGCTGGCAGCGGGTTGGAGCTTCATGAGCTTTGTCTTTCCATGACTCCTCAGCCTCCTGGTAGACACATTTGTGCTCATTCCTCTGATTGAAAACCTTACTAAAACCATTCTCGCTGGCATTTTATTACAGAAAAGACAATGCCTCTTGTTGGGTTTATAATTATTGTGCATTTTAGCCTTTCTGTCTTGTTCCTTAGCTAAACTACTTTTCAGTATTTCCATTATATATATATATATGTATTTATGCATGTGTGTGTGAAAACAAATCTGAGAGAGAACAAATCTGGCATTTTCCAAAAGGTTACCAAGTGTAATAACCACAGCTTTTGGATTTAGCTGCTCTTTTCCAGTTACAGCAAACAGTCCCCAGCTTTTCTATGCATCTTGTGGAGAAAGAAACAAAGGTCTCAAGGCACATTTTCACAATGGCCAGATCTACCAGCCTGGGCTCTGCATGAAGTGCCTGCACAAGCCATCAAGGTGTCTGCTAGGGATTTGTGTGCTCTTTAAATATCCACTGAGCCATGTGGCCTCCCTGGAAAGTTAACCGGCTTTACGAGGAAATGTTTCACAGTAATGCTGTGCCCAGGCTCTCCCGTGAGAAAAAATGAGATCAGAACTGGGGAGGCTGCACTCAGACCTGTCTTCTGTTGAGAAATGACACTTTAGTGTTTTAAACCCACAGAAGGACATTCTGTTTGGATTTTGGCTGGAGAATTTCCCGGCAGTGCTCTCCAGCCGGTGTCTCTGGAAAGGCTGTTCTTCTGTAGGACTTGGAGGGAGGAGTTTTTTACAACAGGCTTCCAAATGATACAGTGATTTTACACTTTTCTAGTGAAAAAATAGGTGCTTCCTTAAAATGAGAAACAACTGTGTGCAGGGAAGCCGGAGCACTCCAGCTCCACCTGTGCATCTCCAGGTTTTTCAGCGGCTTAAGAAAATACAGGGTGTGGAGGTAAATTCTGCTCCATAGCTGTGATGCCGCTCTTTGTACTGTTTGAGTATGATCCTGACAAAGGTTCCTGCCTTTGGGGGAGATGTTAAATGTTTCAACATGATAACTAAACCTTTAAACAGTTACAGTATATTTTGATTTTCTAATACCACAGTGATTGCTTTTGTGTGGAAGCTGGAGTTACAACCCAGTTACACAGACCCACTGAATTTAACAGGTTTACCAGTGGCAAAGGCTTGCTTGGAGGAGTTAAGGTGGCTGTAACAGTTTGATTGCTTTGGGAATGGTGAAATGGGGGTGTCTGTTTCCACATCACATGGTCTCTGTTGAGAAACACAAACGCTGCGGTGCAGGGAGGGTGCGAGGGAGCAGGAGGCTGGTGGTGTGCAGAGCACTGAGCAGCATCCTGGGTGCTGCAAAAACTGGGTTCAAGCATAAACTTTTTCCTTGGCGTGCAGCTACAGCAAAACAGATGAGAGAGAATGTGTAGGGCTGGAAAAAGGTAAGGGCCGGCAGTGGAAGGAGAAATAATCCCAGATGACACAGAGCTGAGGCAGGGAAGATGCTTTTCCAGGCTCTAGGTGAGGGTTTTCCATCTCCAGGTGAGCCTCTCCATTTCCACCAGCCAGAGGAGCAACTCACCTTTGCTTTCCTGGAGCCGTGGATATTTTGTGTCCTGTCTTGACACTGTTACAGACTCTGCTGTCTCCTCCAGAGTGGGTCACTGATGTTCTTCAGCAGAAGCCACCTATTGCAGATAGGTGGGCGTTTCAGCCACATGGTCAGAGTGGTCCTAAGTTGTCCACATGGAGAGCTGGGGGTTTGTATCGAGATGATGAAAGAAACTCAGATTGTGTCCTGGCTATTTAGACTGATGCTGCTGGAGTTGAACATTATTCTAATCTTTGGATTGCACGGAAGGATAGTCTTCCAGAGGTCCAGAAGCTGGGGATTTTTCTCAGTCCATTGGGCATTGGGCATCCAGTGGAACATCTAGCTGACTGGCACCTCAAAAATTGCAGTTGTCATAATTGAAAATAGAAACAAGGACTGAATTTGTCATGTATGTGTGGCAACTCTGAGGTTGTGACATAGTAAATAACCCTTTTTATGCACTTGGGGAAAAAGAAAGGCAAGCAGTGTGTGTCACAGTGCTGCTGGTTTGGGAGCTGGAGTGAAGGAGGGAGGCATGCAGGGGGCTCCCCAGCTTGTGAGAGCCATCATCTTCCTGGAACTGAGAGGCCAGTTGCCTGTTTCTGCAGCTTGAATGAGTGTCCTGAAGCATAGCCCAGCATAGGGGTTTGGACTGGATTTGTTTGAAAATGGAAAAGTAGAGGAGATGAATTATGCCTTGTCTGAGTAAATTTGTCTTTGTGTAAACTTATAATTTGGGATAGGAGAGTTGCCTATGCCGAGTTACATATGAGTTACTAAAGCCCAAGCTTTAGTTTTGATACATGAAGGGGAATCACCTAGTTATTCCCACCAAGAGATGGATGCTATTGAATTCTCCAAGTCCTATGCAAATCATTTTAATTTTACAATTTTTATTCTTTTAAAAATAAAATGACCTACCAAGACAATGCAGCTGGGGTGAGATTGTGTTTCTCATCGTGATTTCTGTGTGGTGCTCACAGAGCCTGAGTTAAGCCTCTTTGTTCTGCATTCATAGCATCCCAGAATGGTTTGGGTTGGAAGGGACCTTAAAGGCCAGTGTTCCTTTGAAGGGTATTTTGGGAGTGCTCTTCCCATCCCTGCTCTCCAGTTCTGTTGTATCTGCGTTTCACTGGAAGCTGATTATGTGGTTCTTAATAGCAGTAGTGACCCTGGTGGTGCAGTGGCTAAACCACAGCGTTGTCAACGCTGAGATCTGGGTTCGATTCCCGGTTAGGACACTCCCCGGGCAGATGGAGCTCGCTAGCCCTGTAAGGCAATCCATCTAAGTCCTGAGGACCTCGCTGCCACCGTCCAAGCGTGCTTGGCCCCGGCAGATAAACCTCAGGATTAAAGGGTGGGCTCAGTTCCGCGCACACTGTGTCTCACCTAAAAAATCCAATGCGCAGGCTGGAAGGTGGAAAGACCTTCCCCGGTTCTTCGTTCGCGAAGAGACTGGCCATTCAGTGACAATAAACAGCACTCTTGAAATTTGATTTCTCCAAAAGCCCAGAGCAGCACAAAATAAACTGCAAGTTTTTATACAGTCAGGAAACTTTCATCACAATCTTGACTTTAACCAAAGCTATACCTGCTTCTGTTATAAGAAGATTAGATTTTTGGAAGGGAAATGTCTCCTTGGTATTGAGTGTCTCATATCAAAGGAATTATGTTTAAACTCTTTGTTTTAGCTTCAATCCTTTCTTCATCCTTTACATAATTTCAGAATTTTAGAAACTTCAGTGAGATTTCCCAGGCATTTATTAGATGTAAGAAGGAATAATGTTGCAGTAAACAGGAGGTGCAGTTTTCAGTCAAACCTTAGTCCAGTACTGGTGATGGGCTGGTTGTATTGGTGTTTATGGAGTTCAGCGAGAATTTGGTGATAAAGGAGCACCTATGGGGTGTGTCAGCCCAGAAAGGTTAAATTCAACTTTAAATAAAAAGTGAACAGATTGGTGCTTTAAAAAGACATTTTTCATAACTTTGGAAGGCAGGATAAAATACAGTCTTGTCAAGATACTCCTGATTTTAATTATCATCTCATTTTGTGTGCTGATAGTGGTGATGGATCTTTGTGGAAAGCTGCATCTGGTGCAAGTGATGGTGTGTTTCTTCCAAATGGAAATATCCTTTAATATGAGAAATTAGTAACTCCACTAATGGGAATTAATTGACCAAATATGCTGTGTAGACTACAGCTTCCAAGAGAATAGCTGATTCCCACTTGTGCCTTAGGAAAAGACTGGCAGCTGCCTTGTTTGATATCCTGGCTGCTCAAAGTGGGAATTTCTATGTGGCTAAATTAGCTGTATTTGAGGCTTGTTCTGGAGTTATCATCCTGCTTTTGAAAGCAGTCCTGAGGGTCTCAGCAGTCAAATTCTGTTGGAAGAAAAACCGGTATCTCAGCTGAGACGTGTCCATCACGGCTTGGCATGAGTCGTGGGCTTTCAACAAACCTCATGAAACTTTAACAAACGGATGTTTCATTAAACCTGCTGTCAGAGTGCATCAGGATATCACTGCAAAAGGTGATAAATGTTATAACAAGCTGTAATTTTCTCCTTGTGGGAAACATCTGGCTTTAGATGATTTATGCTTGAGGGCTACGGGTGTGCAGTAGTGTGTCAGCGTGAGTGAATGAAGCCTGCCTTCCTGGAGACTAACATGTTTTGTTTTCTTGGTGTTTGGGAAATCATTAACGCTAAACAAAAGTCTTTCTGTAACTGGAATGCTTCAAAGGACTGTTGTTATGGATTCCTTGGGATCTGCTAAGGTGTGCACTCAGTCTCCAGGTCTCTTACTGTTAAGTCAGGTAACTTAATGTAATGAAAGCTGGAATTAATGATCCAGTATTGATTGGGTGTTTTCCTTTACCAAATTTGGTCTCATCCCAAGTGCACAGTGGGAATGGAGACAGCAGCAGTTAAATGTTTTTCTTCCCATAGCCCAGGCTGATCATCCTCAGTTTCTCCCTGGATCTTGCTAGGGCAGTTGGTCTCTCCCAGTCCCTCTTCTCTGGAGCGGTTGGGTGTCCACAGAGCATCTCATATCTTCCTGCTGTAATGAGTCAGAAGGGAGAACTGGAGGAACAGAAGCCCCTCAGTTCCTTGTACCAAGGAGTTCAGATGATTTTTCTTCCCTCCTTTCAGCCAAATGTCACCCTCACCCTAAGATGAGGGTGCTCTGCGTGGGGACTGGCTGCTGCACCTCAGAGGCCTCCTTAAAAACAGCTTTTATGAAGCCTGACCTTTCCTGTCTTGGCATGGCTTTGGAGCTAACCAACCAGTTAGTTATGTGACTCAATTTTAGGCCATCTCAAATAGTCTGTGAACATTGTTTTATAAAAAGGGTGAAAAATAGAACCGATGGAGTATCTGCTATAGAACATGAAAAGTTTTTTTAGTTTTGGATTACACAGCAAATGATATTAAAATTTCCTGTTTCAGATTTTGGTTTTGCTCATCAGCTTGGTGTCTGGTCATGGTGTTTGGGCAGCTGGAAACAGGTTGTGATTTGGCCACTTGGATCTTCAACTTGATGCTATAGTTCTTGAACTACAGTGATTATTTAGAAGTACAAGATACCAGAGGTTCCAAAGTGTTAGATGACTATTAAAAGTGCTGCAAAGCATATATGATCTCATTTAATGTAAATCCTCTTCCCTTCCCTCCAAGTTGCTGGGTTGGCGGAAGTGCAAAGGCTATGGCACAATAGGGCTTTTAAAGCAATTTTGCTTTCTTGTCTGGATAGAAGGTGGCAAATTTCTCCTTTGTCTTTATGAGTTTCCCCTTTTCTGCCTCCCCTGTTTGTTTTTGGGCCGTCCCCTTCCCCACTGATGTGCAGGCAGGCACGGAAGCAGAAAATGTGCTTGCAAACCAGCACGGGGCTGGCCCTACAGACCCTGTCGGTGTGAGGGGCGGGGGTTTGTTGTCGCTGGAGCCGTGGGCTTTACTGCTGTTATTCCCTGGGGAGGCTCGAGTGCAGCTGGAGGAGCCCCTGACCAGGAGCAGGTTCCAGGGATGGACTCAGCTGCACTGACAGTGTCTGTCTGAGGTGGTCGGGTGGGCTCAGAAGGTGCTTCTGCAATGAGCTTATCCTGAGCCGCTTCAGACACCTGCTCAGGGTGAGCTCAGGGGCGTCCTGTTTGGGCTGGTTTCTCTTTTCTGAAGATTGTTTAATCTAGATGTGTTTGCCTTAAGAAATAAGTACATTGTTCTAGATAAAACTTGCCCTGTTTCATATAATAAAATGTTATTTCCAGGCAAAGGGAGTATTCCATTTTCTGCCTATAATGAAAGGCTGAGTTTTTGAGATCCTCAAGTTTTGGTGTTACTATCCAAACATAGTAACATGTGCTTTTTACATTACTAAGGAGAGAGATTGATTTGGTGCAAAACTACATATAAAAATGGAGGTATTCACCATTATATTTAGTATTTTTGTTGTTTTGCATCATTGTCTGATGAAACGTGATGGTTTTCTTTCAGGATTGCATTTTTGGGAGTTGCTGTTTAACCATGTTTGCCAGTCTGGAATTACCTGAAGACCTGTTTCACACCACAAAATACTAAAGTTGTGGAATTTGTTTTGGTAGGTAAAATAAGCATGTGATGCATCTGAATACTTCTTGTTGTTATACATTCTCCCTCACCTGTGCCACTGTTGGGCCCTTGTCTTCACTGCAGGGCTGAGCTGCTTCCAGAGCTGACTTCCCAGTCTGCCACGCAGGGTTGGGACATTTGCCATCAGATTTGTGGCTGTTCCCAGACCTTCCTCCCAAAGAGAACAGTTGAGGTGCATTTGTGGTGTTATCCCTCTTTATTACCGAAGTTTGAAAGTCAAATTACTGGAACTACCCCTGGCTAAGTTGTTTCAGAGGAAATTTTACTGCATGTTTAATTATTTTTATTAATTTATTTGTAGGTATTCTTTGATATTATACCAGTGATTCTTAGCCTTATTTAATCTCCTTGTGTGACAAAATGACATTTGCCTAGAATTTGTTTAGAAGTCTTTTTATTTTGTTTAGAAGTCTATCTCTGCCAGAAACAATTATGTCATTTTAATCTTTGTGTCATGGAATGGTTGTGGGTATCTAGGTTTATTCCTTGTTCAGATTCAACAGTTTAACAGATCACTATGCTGGCAACAAATGAAACAGTTGTTGGAGGATAATGTGGACAAATCTCCAATAGAAACAGTGTTATGATCAGTGTTTCTGGGTTTTATAGATACTTTAAACATAGCCTGTGTGACTGTGTAAGTACATGTTATGGATTGAAAGCCATCCTCTCAGCAATATTCTGGCAATGCTGAACCTCCTTTGCCCCCATCATGAAAACCTTTACATATTTTTCCCAGTGGCACCTAAAACAAGGGAACCATAAAACACCCAAGTGTATGATCAAACACATGCTGTTTTCCTGATATTTTTTTTTCCTAGTAAGTTGTGTGAAAACCCTTTTCAAGTGAAGGCAGAAGCAAATATCCTTCGGAGGTTTTTTTGCTACTGCTATCCAAGACTTCTTCTCACTGTCAGTTCTGGGTTCTCATTTCTTCCTCTTCCTTGTTGCAGCTTTAAATAATGGTCATTGTGGGGATGAGGGCCCTGTTCAGTGCTAACTTGTACCATCTGCTGCTGAAGGGCTTTAGTCCATCCTTCCTTCTGCTCTCACCTTTCCCAGTCTCTTGGAAAAGTACTGTCAGGAGCAAAGAGCAGGATTTTAGTACTTTTTATTTAATTGGGCTCCCCCATGTATTTTTTTTGAAAGAGTGCATGTTCTGGTATGACATCAGTTGTGAAAGTGTTTATTTTGAATACGTATAAACAGCTTGTAAATCAATAGACTGCGGGACAGGTCATCTGAGAAAGTTAGTTTGGTTTGTGTGCTTTGTGTAGTGCAATATGGAGGAGAAATCAAGGCAAGAGATTTCAAGTTCTGTTTAGGACACAAATTGACGTAAGTTTGGATAATTTGAGTGAATCTTGGGATAAGAATACCAATATATCAGTTGTTTGTGGGTTTTTTGGGGGGGTTTTGTTGTTTTTTTCACTCCAGAGACCAGCACTTCCATCTGGTGGTCCTGGCACTCCAGAGCCTCCTGGCTTTCCAGTGCTCAGCCGCTCCCCAGTTAGTGACAACGGGCTGTTTCAGATTTCCCTCTAATCCCATCTCTCCCAGGGACTGGATGGGATTTTCCAGGCCTTGCCCAGCCATGTGTGCTGGGATTGTTGTGCAGGTGGCCTGTTGATATCAGACTGGTGGTGGGGGACAAACTGCCTTCAGGGCTTCCTGTGGTGTGCATGGGACCCAGCTGTCCATCAGCCCAGGATCTGACTGTGGCACCTCTGTATCCTACAGGAATTCTTCCTCTGGAGAGTCTCCGTTTTGCAGGTTTTAGTGGGTCAGTTGTTTTATCCATATGCTGAGTACCTGGGAGCTCCAGGCTCCAGCAGCCCAAGGTGTGCCCTGCATCCTTGGGCACTCTGGTCTTCATGGGCCACCCCCACCTCAAAGGATACTGCAGGTGCATTTTGGCTATTTGTCTGTTATTTGGCTGTTTATCCCCACCTCTCTTACTTCAGTTAGATATTTTTAATATTTAGGCTGTACTGAACAAGACCAACTTCATAATAAGTGCCATCACACTTGTTATGCTGCAGTAGCTGGTCCCAGGCCAGGTTCCTGAGTAGATGGTTGCCATGTGGTAGCACTGGACTTGCTCTGAGTTTCTAGAAACAATTGTATAATGAGAAATGCTAGTTTGGAAACTGTAAAAGGGCAGGTGCAGGGACAGGAAGGAGGCCAAGTGTGCTCTCTGAAGGAGGATGATGGTCTGAGACGTTTTTGTGCTGCCGTGTGAGCGTGAATGCTTGAGTTCCTGAAGTGTGCTGTGGTGATGCAGATCAGTTCAGGTGTGGTTCTTACTCATCAGAGACCCTCCATAACCCCCTGGGAGTTTTAGTTTACAGGGACTGTTGAATGACCAGAGTTTTACCTGGGTGTGCTCATGCTGAAAGCTTTTTTTATGTATGTGGAAAAGTGTTGAGGGAAGGTACACGCTAATTATGATCACGTGCTGGCTCAGGATTTATGGAAGTCAACTATAACCAGGAGATTACAGAATTTGTTAGGACAAGGGGTGCAGCTGGGATTCATTTGCTCTGAGATGGATGTTGTACCGTGTGCTGCCTGAAGATGTTGAAAATCATTGCTTTCTCCTGTCACACTTGAGATAAATGATACCTGAATATAGGAACGGACTAAATTCATGTGTTTGAGAGGAAGAGAGGGCAGATGGATGTAGCAGAGATCCTTGAGGAGCGTAATGTGAAGGAAAAAATGCCAGAGGAGCTATAGCTACATGTTCTGATCCAGAAGGTAAAATTTAAAGCTCAGGCTTGGTTTGTTTCCTTAACTCACGATATCCCTGCAGTCCTGTGATTCTCTGAGTCCATGAAACAAAGCCTGTGGTCCTTGGAGATTTGGCAAACTCTATTCTAATAGTGTTTATGAAGGACCATAATTTCAACACGTCCAGTCAGATTTTGGTACGTTGAGGTGAGGTTGATGAAATCTGGTCTAAGCTGCAGCATTTTCATGCATTCTGTAAAGCCATGATTTAAGCAGTCTGGGAGTCTTCTGCTCTTTCACAGACAAGATGGAGACTTCAGACACTTCCATTCAAAAAAAAAAAAGATTGGAAATGTTTATGTTCTTGTAGATAAACTCTTTATTTCTTTGGTATTAGGGATTGTCAGATGTACTCATATTTCTTGCTGCAGGTGCAACATCCTGTCACCTCCACATAATTGTGCTTTTTCAGCACAAAAGAGCCTGTATATTGAGCTGAGATTTCTCTCCCTGAAAAACTTACTCCACATTTTCAGATGAGTAACGTTCTATGCAGTTTTCTGAAAAACAGAGTGCTTGTATTTCACAGGATGCATTCCTTGCACAGAATGGCTCTGCTTGGTCATTAAAAGGCTGCTTGTTTAGGATTCCCAGCTCCTCTCTCCCTGGAGTCAGTGGATGTGGAATGAAAGGTGTAGGAAGGCAGAAGGAGAAATGCTCTCCTGCTTGGTGCAAAGCCAGCTTGGATAAGGAAGTTTCCTGTTCAAGAAATTATGTGTTAAAATCAATTGAAATAGCTTTTCACAGATTCCTTTTAATTGTGATTCTCATTTTCTGGGCACCTGACATGAAACTGAGGGTGTGACCTAATGGAGGTGGCAGACACTCAGAGCTGTAATTTAGATACAGAGCTGACAGAAAGGAGTCTGGGAAAAAAAAATTGTCTGCCTGATAATGAATTTTTTAAATTTATGTCTCTCTTGCCCATCTTTAAAATTTCCACGAGAATAATAGTATATGAAAGCAGTATGAAAATAGACCAGTGAACATTTTAATTTAATTTCTGTTACAGGATTGCAAAAGAGCTTGTGACAAAAAATTAGCCTTGTTTTTAATCTGAGGTTTGAGTCCTGTGAGGATCAGGGCTGGTGCTGCAGGATGAGAGGATAACTCTGTGTAAAATAGGGGATCATTCCTTAGTGCTGTTGGCCTGCCTGGTGTAAAGAGGGTTGCAAGGGAGAAAAATCACAGTGAGAACCTTGACCAAAAGATGAGGGGATTTTGTGGCTTCCAAGTCCTTGATTTTTATTTTTTTAATATTGTCCCTTCAGCCGTATTATGTGCGTGTGCAAACAGCATAGTGCTGAATCTGAGCTTGTCTAGCATTGTTAGATATTTTTATTAGAAAAGGCTGTCAGCATCTGCATCTCACCTTTAATCTCAAAGCTGTGGTTTTAATTTACGTTGGGAACCTGAACCTCTGCCAAAACCCCAATCTGTATCCTATTCAAGGTATGTTATTCCAGACTAAACCTCGTGGGTGGGTTATGCTGAGTACCCACAGCTTTGGAATTATGAGGTTTTCACAGTCCTGGCTGGTGAGTGGGTTCAGTTTTGACAGTGGTGGTCAGGAGCGGGTCCCTTTTTTTGGATTTGACATCAGCTTTGGCTGTTGGTGTAGGTGGTTTCAATCTTTTAGCAGTACCTGCAGAGTGTTGAGTGTTAGAGCAGATGTCTCACCTGGAAAAGGAAGTACCATAGCCCTTAGAATGGCGTGTGATGGAATGAGGAAATGTGTATCTTAACTAAACATTAGTGGTGTTCGCTGTAGGTTTAGGGATAACTTACCATAATTGTACTTCTGTACACGTAACAGCTTAGTTTCCTATCATAATGTCAAAATTTATTGCAAGGTCTAGACATTTTATTAAGTAAAAACCATCAGGTGTGGGACTTACTGAATTTATCCAAGCCTGATATGGGGGCATGGGATAGTTCTGTTCTGCCACAGGGGGAGCAGATTTCAGGTCGTAATGTGCAAAAGCAGCTGAAAATACCTAACTCTTTACAAACTTTTAAAAAGTAGGCATAGTGTGCCTGAGATTTCTCTGAGTGTGACTGAAGTATTTGTGAAATGGTACACTTCTCTTGGTAAAATGTGCTGTGACTGTCCTACAACTTTGCACTTACTGCACCTGCAGTCTCTAAATTCGGTGATTCTTCCTGTGTTTTTATAATTAAACGGTTGCAGGGAGTGTTGCTGTTCCCAGGCAGTTGGGCACTGCAGCATTGGTACTGGGTGCTTGTTTGTCCTCTCTGTGAAATGGGGAGAAATGGAATTCCTTTTTTTGTTGGTTTGTTTGTTTGTTTTTTCCTTTACCGTCCTTTCTTCCTGACTGTTATTTAGATCAACTGGAATACGTCTCAAGTCACGTGCAGCAGGATTCTGCCAGGAAACACTTCTCGTCGTTCCTGTGGAGGAACAGTTTGGATGCTGCCATGGCCACCATTTTCAACCTCGCTCAGTTTGTCTCAGAGAGCCCAGCATGGGGTCACCTGGTAGGTTTTTCTGTCAGTGGTTGTGTGTGCCGTTGAAAGCAGTTGTTAATGTCTTCACACAATTATTATTATACTTATTATAATTCTTTTTTTCCTTGCCAAGCATCATGTTGACATCTGACGGACTCCCATTGTTGGAACAATGGTTTTGGATGATCTGCCTAACTTAAAAAATACATATGCCTCCTTGTACTCCTCAGCTATGGAAGACTTAGAGGTGGATTTTGATTCAGGACTGGAGGAAGATGAATTGAAACAGGAGGCTACTCCTGGGGATTCCACGATCTTTGTAGCTTTCAAAGGAAATATAGGTGACAGAGACTTTGAGCAGAAGCTGGATACCATTCTGGAGAATGTGCCTGGCCTTTTACACATGGGTAATGTACCTTCTTGTCATCTTCCAGCTGTCCTCAAAATACTTATTTATGGAGTCATGGTGCTTGCCCAAATAAATAGATTATATTGGGTTGGAGTTACTTAGTTTGTAATAAGATTTGTTGGGATTATTCTTAGTGAATTTGGGAGTTGTTCTTTTCAGAAGTGCAAACTACAAGTGTCTGCAGTTGTTTTGTTGTTCAAAACTGGTCTGGTTAGTGAGTTCATTCATTCCTCTTCAGTTCCTGTATTTTACTTGGGTTTGTTCTCTTTCATATCCTTCCATTACACATGGCTGTGTTATATGAAAAGGAAACCAGACTTGTCCATGCAGTGTTTTACTGCCCAAACCATCTAATTTAAACCACTGCAGTTCATCTGAGAATGGGTTCACTCTCAAGTACCTGAGTTGGTTGAGGACATAAGTGCCCTTTTGCTGCTACCCTGACCTACCCTACCTGACTGATTTTTTCCTGATAGGGGACATGCAGTGCTCTCACATACCCCTGTGTACCCCCCAGCTCTGCAATCAGCTTGGTAGCAAGTTAGTAATAACAGGCTTTTTGGGACATCTTTTACCAGCACATCTAGATCTGGCAAAAGACATCTGTCTGAGCATCTTTGCAAAGGGCTGTAAGCTGACTACTGATAGCTGCTCAGTCAGGTAGTCTTGTTTTCAACAGTGTCAAATACCTTTTCAGAAAAATACCCATTACTTCTGAATATCCAAACTCAATTTCTTTGTCACTTTGTTCTTTCCATTTTGTCCATACAGTCAGCTGGCAGCAGTTGTGGGGTCCTTGCTGTTGTTGCTCGGGAAAAGCTGGGATAAGATAAAAATACTGTGAAGAAATTCCACTGTTTTGAGCTGTATCTTTCAAACAATTGGAAGTAGATATAAGCTAAGAGATAGTTACTGTTGTGAAGGGATGTGTGTTAATACTGTAGATGAATGGTGCAGTTTTTTGAATGTAAATTACTTTAATCGGTAGCTGCACAGAGTTGCTGTTGTGTGCTGAGTTTGTTATAAATATTAGTGCCAGGATTAATAAACATGAGTCAGACCTCAGCTGAGAAAGGAAATGTTTAAAATCAATGTCAAATTAATTTGAAAATTACCCATGTGACAAGTGATTTAAACTAATTCAGAGCAAAACAGGATATTCTGAATGTGGATTTAGTAACTAACATGGGGATAGTCTAGGCAGATGCAGTGTTTCAAAAATGAGAAACTAGGGTACAAAGAAATACCAAAACTGACAATGCCCTTTTTGTATGTAAAATATTGGAACATTAATAACAGTAAATACAGGATTGTTCAAACCTCCACAAAAGGGGATTTAAAAACTCTTCCTGTCATGTTTCCAGTCAAAACCAGGTTTATAAGGTAGAACGAGGAAGAATTTAATAATTCCATTACTGTAGCAGCAGAAGGGCTTGGTGAATTCGTGAAGATCAAGAGACTTCTAAATAGGAATGAGGTTTTGGCATTCTTAACCAACATGTTCTTTAGAATCCAAAGGTGTCAGCAAACTTTTAGTAAATCTGATGTTACAGTGGAAGAACTGGCAGATGAAAATTTGGCCAATGCTTTTGGTTTTCAGAGGGGCTTTCTTTTCAGAAAACTTGAAACTGGAAGCTTATAATCCTTTATTAGGAGTATATTTTAATTTTCCTTAAATGCATTTTGTAGCAATCGAGGGTGGGTATCACTTTGGATAATACATCCAACGTGACTGCCCAGCCCTTTTGCTGTTACTTTGAAAATTACTGGCCTATGTAGAAACTGGTATGTAGAAGAGGTTTTCAGAAAAACTGTAACTACATATTTTACATGATTTTAATATGCTTTTTGGCAGTGGATTTAATATACTCAGAAAACTAAATAATATGGTAGAAATTAATGAAATACTGATAGGACTCTGTTGGCAGTGGTCTTGTGAAAAAAAAGAAAAAAGATGGTTGCACAAGCATTTGTAGAGCAAATATTTCAAGGATCCTGTAGTCAGTTTTTTCCCCACATCCATCTGGTTCATGAACAGATTTCCTGTATCACTGGGATGGAGCCCCTCTGCTCTGGAGCCAGGCTGGGAGAGCTGGGAGAAAAGAAGGCTCCAGGAGACCTGAGAGCCCCTTCCAGTGCCTAAAGGGGCTCCAGGAGAGCTGGAGAGGGACTGGGGACAAGGCATGGAGGGACAGGACAAGGGGGAGTGGCTTTCCCACTGCCAGAGGGCAGGGGGAGATGGGATATTGGGAATAAATTCCTCCCTGTGAGGGTGGGCAGGCCCTGGCACAGGTTGCCCAGAGCAGCTGTGGCTGCCCCATCCCTGGAAGTGTCCAAGGCCAGGTTGGATGGGGCTTGGAGCAACCTGGGCTGGTGGAAGGTGTCCCTGCCCATGGCAGGGGGTGGGACAAGATGAGCTTTAAGGTCCCTTCCAACCCAAACCTAATACATGTAATTATATGAAATCTGTTTTAGTGGATATTTTCTCATCTTTCCAAACTAGTTTATCCACGGAATATTTCAATTTTTGAGTAATACTACCAAGTGATTATGTTGGCTATTGCATTGGGTATTATTTGGTTAGTTTTTTTATTGCTCATATTTAGAGAATCCCTGAAGTGTTTTGTCAGCATTGGTCACGTGTATCTGTGCAGGAGAAATCTCCTCTGCCTGAGACTAACCATTAGCAAGTTTCAAAGCCAGTGTTTCAGTCTTTTCATCTCTCCTGGCAAGTTATTTCATCATATGTATTTGAAAACTGCCTTTGCACTGACCCTGTTTGTTTTTCTGTTAAGAATCCAACAAGTTAAAAGTGCAAAAAATAGAGCCTTGGAACAGCGTCCGTGTCACCTTCAATATTCCCCGGGAAGCTGCCGAGCGGCTGCGAATCCTGGCTCAGAATAACAACCAACAGCTTCGAGACCTGGGCATTCTCTCAGTTCAGATTGAAGGTATTTCACACAAATTTGCTTCCAAAGCTAAAATTCAAGTAGACTCAACAAGCAATTTTGAGTACTTGGTTAATGTTTTAAAACTTCCAAGTTCCTCCTTTGGTGTCAGTGAAAAGATAGCTCAAGACTTTTATTTTTTCAAGAAAAAAATTTAATAATAATAAAAATGAAAGCTGAAAATCCTCTGGGCATCAGGAAATCACCTGAAAAATGGTTTTGTGAGTGTTGGCTGGCAAAATGTGCACTGATTTTCTTTCCCTGTTGTTTCATATGAGGCTTTCTTTAAAACAAGCTTTCAGTGGATTTCACTGTTAAAATATCCATTCTGGACAATTGTCCAAGAGCACCCTTGGAATAAAAACCAAGGACAGGTGGTTGTCATGGCGTTTGCTCTTCCTAAAACTGAAATCCAGAAGGGCAGTGTGATGCATGTCCTAACATATAGGTGAAGTCTGTTCTTCCATCCTTGGCATTTCTTAAATGGCCATCTGCAAATGTCTGTATTCTGCTTTTCTGTCTCATTCTGCTCACCCAACCTGTGCATTGCTTACAGGGGAAGGTGCCATCAACTTGGCTCTGTCTCAGGGCAGAAGCCAGGATGTCCGGATCAACGGGCCGCTGGGAGCGAGCAGCGCCGTGCGGATGGAAACGGGCTTTGCCATGCAAGGGGGGCAAGGTAAACCCCTCAGGGTGTTTCTGGGGAGCTTTATACACTAAGCAGTTTGTTACTGAGCTAATCGTGACATTTCACTGGTTATAGCAACTATTGTCTGCAGAATTCTACTTGCCATTTTAATTTATCTGTGTTCTTGTTTTGTGCTGTCAAACCATGTCCTGCATTATGTAAACTAAATTGTTGGCTGCATTTTGTCCCACAGACATTGGAGTGATTTTGGTGGGGCCAACTGTTTTTTTTTAGGGGGTTGTTGGGTTTTTTTTTTTGGTGTGGTTTGGAGTTTCGTTGGTTTGGTTGGCTGGTGGTTTTGTTCACAGGGCCCGTTAAGCAGATGAGTCCAGTGTAGAGAAAGTGCACAAAAGTCTCACTGTTCTGTTCGGCTCCCTTCATGGAAACGAGCATAAGCATTTATTCAGTGTACAGTAATAAATCCATTAGAATTATGGGAAGGACAGGACACTGTCACTGCTACTCTCTCTTTTTATTTTCTGATAAACTTTTGAGATCCAGTCATAGAGAAGGAATTTTTGTGAAGAGATATAGTTTCACTGAACTCCACATTTTATAGCATTGTATATGCATAAGGAATTTTTAACTACAGAATTCAGGTTTTACAAAGAGTTTTTACAAAGAAAGCTACTGTATAAATTATTTTAATAGGTGACTAATAGGGCTAATTAATATTTTAGTTAGGATATAAAGCAATTAAAAAAAAAACAGGAGCATTTTTGGTCAGTTTATGTAAAATGCATTTGTAGCTGTTGATGAGCAGGAATGGAAAGAACATTGCAACTCTGTAGAAACCTGATTAAATGGTAGTGAAATCATTGTGCTTAACAAAGAACGTAAAACATTTAAAGAAGGGCTCTACTCTCTGATGTGTCAATCATGATCTTCATTTCCTGTCTGTAGGCCAAACAGTATAAATATAACAGCAATAACAGGGCAACAATATCAATCATTTTATAAAATAGCTGTCTGTGGAAGTGAAACATTGAAATTTTTTCTCTCTTGCAACATCTCAGTTACTTTCTAGTTTCAGATTTTGCAAAAAATCTGAGTTACATCTATAACTTTGATACAGTCTTGTGACTTGATGACTTCAGTGGCAAGTCAGGCTCACGTTATTTCAGTAGTGTTTCCTTTTATATCCTTTTTAAAGGTTTGGTGTTAAAGCTTCTTCAGCATGACCTGAACTTGTTTGTTTGATATCAGAGAATCTGAGCTTTTCGACAGAGAGGTCTGTCCTCAGGTTATTTCAGACAAACAGTTCTTGAAGTCTAAATGTTTTATTGACTTTTTTTTTTTGTTAAAAGAAAAAAATCTAAAATTCTTCTCTACAGAAAAACTGCAAGACTTCATAATTTCTATGTTTATTTTTTAAGGTTTAATAAGAATGAGCAATGCTACAGCTGTCATGATGTCCCAGACTGGAAATGTGCCCTCCTCTATGGTGGCAGGTGGTGCTAGTGCTGAGCTGCAGCCACGAACACCTCGGCCTTCCTCACAGCCAGGTGGTAAAACTTAGTCATAGTACTGACCTGAAAATGTTCTTATGTTTTTATTCTTCAGCACACAGGCTTGAGCATGTGCTCCTGCTCAGAATTGTCCTGGAGCATTTTCTCTGCCCTTCTGGGAGCTGCTTCCTGTGGAACCCTCTCTGCCCCCATTCACTTGTTAAAACTTTTCAAATAATTTGGGTGTCTAATAAGTTACTGGCTTGCTTGGCATTTTGTGTTGAGCAGTGGCAGTGGTATTTTTCCAGTTGAACTGTTGTGACTGAGCTTTATCTTTAGCTAAAGGTAAGAGAAGGATTGGTTCAATGAGGCAGGAATGTTTCTGGTAGGAAGCAAATGCCCCAGACTGAGCACAAATGCTTTTCAGGAGGGGTAGGTGGACTAGAAGTTTTAGGATTGGGGATCTGGAGAGTGTGAATATTTAGGCTTTGTTCTTCACAATTCTGATAGTGCAGCTTATTTGCATTTTGGGACTACAGAAAAAAGAGATGGGTTATTACTTGTCCCTCCATAAAATGGTGGCAGTACTTGCCAACTTCTATAGAGTTCTTTGTTATTTATTCTTACAAATAGCATAAATGTTTTAAGTATTCTGGGAATATTAGTTTATTATACTACCTTAATTTTTTAACTGTTAGGAATAGCCTTAACAAGTGAATTATAAGTACAAACTGGAGGACCAAGAGGCTGGAGAGCTGCTCTGGGGAAGGGGATCAGGTGGTTTGGGCTAAAGGGCAACTGGAACAGGAGCCAGCAGTGCCCTGGCAGCCCCAAGCGCCAGCCCTGTCCTGGGGGGCACCGGGCCCAGCATCGCTGGCTGGATGAGGGGGGGTCTGTCCCGCTCTGCTCTGCTCTGGGGCAGCCTCATCGCAAGTCCTGGGGGCAGTTTGGGCACCTCACCTCATGAAGGACATCAGAGGGCTCGAGTGCGTCCAGAGGAGGGGTCCAGGATAGGAAAAGGGTTTGAGGGCAGGACTTAGGAGGAGCAGCTGAGGCCCCTTGGCCCATTGAGCTCAGAGAAGAGAAGCTGAGGGGCGACC
>NW_020955432.1:567539-596530 GCF_003031625.1 Empidonax traillii
AAGCTGAGGGGCGACCCCATGAAAGTCTGCACCTTCCTCACAGGGGGCAACGCAGGCAGGGGCTGATCTCCTCTCTCTGGGGACCAGTGATGGGAGACAAGGAGATGGAATGAAGGTGCACCACTGGAAGCTCAGATGGGACATTAGGGAAAGGTTCCTTGTCCAGAGAGTGGTCAGTCCCTGGAACAGGCTCCCCAGGGAAGTAGTCACAGCACCAACCTGCCAGAGCTCAGGGAGTGTCTGGAGAATACTCTTAGTCCTGTGGGTAATTCTAGGTGGTCCTACCAGGTGTGGGGAGTCAGACTCAGTGGTCCTTTTGGGTCCCTTCTAGCTTGAGGTATTCTGTGATTCTGCAGTTCTGAGTGTGTAGAAGGCTCACATTAGACTGCAGCAACAAGCCCTGTGGAACTGTCGTGCTGTAATTTAGAGGGCTTCCCAGGACTCCTCGACATTTTAGAAACGAGAGCATTGTCTGCTGGAGAAATTGGAAACTGGAGTGTGAATTTTTGTGAAGAGTAAGCAAATGCAAGCAAGCAGTTTAGCCTTGTTTGAGGATGGGTTTTGTCTACAGTAGGTTATTTTTTTTGCTTTTCTTTGCTATTTTAATAGATGCAATGGACCCTCTCTTATCTGGGCTAAATATCCAGCAGCAAAATCATCCATCAGGATCTTTAGCTCCCCAGCTCCATTCAATGCAGTCAGTTCCTGTAAACAGGCAGATGAATTCAGCCAACTTTCAGCAGCTACAGCAGCAGCAGTTGCAGAATCGTCCTCCCCAGCCACATCAGCAGCCACAGCAGGGTATTCGACCTTCATTCACTTCACCAGCACAGGTTCCAGTTCCCCCTGGCTGGAACCAGCTTCCTTCTGGAACACTTCAGCCTCCTCCAACCCAGGGAGCATTGGGTACATTGGCAGTAAACCAGGGTTGGAAAAAGGCCCCGTTGCCTGGACAAATGCAGCAGCAACTTCAAGCAAGACCATCTCTAGCAACAGTACAAACTCCTACTCATCCTCCACCTCCATATCCTTTTGGAAGCCAGCAAGCTTCCCAGGCTCACTCAAACTTTCCCCAAATGAGCAATCCTGGCCAGTTTACTGCTCCTCAAATGAAAAGCCTTCAGGGAGGGCCCTCGCGGGTTCCCACACCACTACAGCAACCCCACCTGACCAACAAGTCTCCTGCTTCCTCCCCCTCCTCCTTCCAGCAGGGATCTCCTGCCTCATCTCCAACTGTTAACCAGACGCAGCAGCAGCTGGGACCAAGGCCTCCCCAGAGTAGCTCACTTCCCCAGGGATTCCAGCAGCCTGTCACTTCTCCTAGTCGTAATCCTATGGTGCAACAGGGGAATGTACCCCCCAACTTCATGGTGATGCAGCAGCAAAACCAAGGTCCACAAGGTTTACACCCTGGTTTAGGAGGTAAGAAGTACTGAGACTTTCATTTATTTTAAAAAGAAAAGAAAAATAAAATGTCTAGAACTAAGGTTGCTATTAGTTCTGAAAAGATCCTGTACGAGACAGAATAAAGGCACAGATGGAGTGTGAAGTGAGTGTGGGTGAATTAGCACCAGTGTCACTTGGGTTCTCCTCCCTGTGTCCTGCAGTGTTACAGGATCAGGATAGGCTCTGGGCCCCTGCAGAGTGGAGTTGCTGTGTACAGTTGTTACTGGTCATTACTGACAGTTATCTGCTTGACAGTTCTTCTGTTGCCTTTAAGCAAGCTTAGGATGTTTCAGAGATGGTGGAGGGGTTTGGTTTTGTTTTGTTTTGGTGTTGTTCTTTTTTAGGGCAAGGGGAAGGATTTTTTTTTTTTTTTTTGAGAGTGAGTGTAATGGAAGCAACCAAACATTTTCTTTCTCTCTTCAGCTTCCTCTGTCACCATTTACATATTCTACTACAGAACTAAGGTGTTGTTTTGCATCCTTTCTAAGCTTGGATGTCTCTTCTTGACCCTGTCTTTATTTGTCATCAGTTTCTTCCCATTTAAAGAGGAAAGAGCTATTATTGCCATACTGTTATACTCCCTGCTCAGAAATTAGGAGGTTAAAGGATGTTTTAACTTCTCCTTTGGCTGTGTTGTCTTTAGTTTTCTCTTCAAACCAACGTACTCGCATCTTTTCCTTACTAATTCTAGAGTTCTTCTCTAACAGTGAAGGAATTTCTTTGTTTGGTCCCAGAATCTCTTCTGTGGGTTTTTTCCCCCTTGAGCCTCTTGTAGTTCTGTGCAGACTTACCGTGCTTCTCTCTGCTCACTCATTTGTTCACCTTTCTCTTGGCTGCCTGCTCCCAGGCCCCATACACAAGCTCTTGCTTAAGCCATTGAAATAATTTCTTTGTGTACTTATTCTTTGTCCACCTACACATACATAAATATGTTCCAGTCTCTTGCATTCTCATGCTCTATGTCTGAAATCTGCCCCAAACCTGTAAGGAACAGCTGTTTCTTGGTGTGCTGATCGGGACAAGCTTCTTGTTTGCACTCTTTGTGCCATAGGTCTCGTTTGATTTCAGGTGAATTGTCTTAGTTTTAAGGTTCTCCTTTTAGGACCTGCCAATGCCCTGTACTTGGTGTTTCTTGTCTTGTCTCCATCTGGAAGAAGTTATTAATTGTTTATTGTTGTTATATTTCCCTACAGTTTTGCCTCACCAGCCATATATCCCCATCAGGAATCATAGCCATGACCTCTAGGCAATATAATCTTTGCATTCTCCTTCCTTCTACTACAAACACAGCCCTACTTTATTTGAGTTAAAAATGACACTGCAAATAAACCGTTAAGATACTCTGTGTGGCCTCACTGTAGATCTTATTGCTTAAATTAGCAATCCTGCTGTGAGCTGTATCCTCAGCTGATATAAAAAGACAGGATTCTTTGGTTTCAGCAAAGCTGTATTGCTCCCACTTGCTGAGATTTTTGCCTCACTTCTGTGTATGCTTATTCTTTTCTGCAAATTATATGTTAATTAAGTTGTAATTATAGATCTTCCTGGTTTTAAGCCATCTTGCATTATGTTAACTAAGTTGTAATTACAGATTTTTTTCCTGCTTGCATTTAAAGGTTTGGTGTAGATGAATGCATTCAGACACTTTCCATTTCACACAGTTAATTTAGCAAATTAGAATTTAAATCAGATTTTGAATAGGGCAAAACCAACACTCTCCTTTTTTCTCAGTTCAAGTGTTCCTATGTGCAAAACCTCCCTAAAAGCTGAGCAGAACTAAAACTAGAGTCCAGTGATGTGGTGTTTCAAGAAGTCTGTGTTCCATATTTGCAGATGTATCTTGCTGTTTGACCTGTAGACTTGATTACTTTGAAATATTAATTATAAACCTAAGACCAGATTATTAACACAAGCAGCACAATTAAGAGTGCAAGAAAGCTGTGAGTGGAGGGAACCGAAGTCACATTCTGGCCCTGGGTGGGAAGGAGAGGGGCAGGGCTGGTTCTAAGTCTCAGGTGTTACCTGTTTGACAGTGAGGTAAAAAGAAGTGGGTTCTATGAAATCCATCCATGCTGCTGCTGATGTTGGCAGGTAGAGGGAAGATTTTCTCTGTGTTCCAGGGCAGCAGTGATGTTTTGATATGCCAAAGTGTGAGTGTTGTGCCAGAGTCGGGCCTGACAGAATTCCTTGCTCTTGCAGCAGGAATAACAGGTCTGGACATGCTGAACCTTGAGGTTCCTCAGCCCATTCTGGGTTGAGAAGATCTTTTGAGTGTGTGTGCACACAGCAGCACTGATAGGGAATGTGTGCCTGGTGTGCCTGTGTCAGAGTTGTTGAGAGGAGCACACCACTGTAACAAAAATGCCAGTTGTTTGTGTACATGGAGTAAGTTAAAGGCCTACTAAGAGTTGAGATGAAGTGCAGCAGAAACCAGCACAACTACATTACTTTAATTTCTAGTTCCTAAAAGTCAAATATGGACCTTTCACCTCCTCTGTGTGGTAAGTTTTGTACTTCAATTATGTACTGAAATGAGTCATAGTAATTTGTTGGGCAGAATTATTGCACAGGTCTATAACTATAAATGTCTTTAGTGGGTTTTGTGTATTGGCAAAAAATGCTTTCTGCCTAAACCTGTAACATGACAGCACGGACTCAAAGGTGTTCTCCAATGATAGATTTTTCCTCTTTTTTATTTCTTTCTGTTTTCCATATTTACTAATAAGAAAATTCTCCTGTTCAGGAATGCCCAAGCGTCTCCCGCCAGGGTTCCCTGCAGGCCAGGCTAACCAGAACTTCCTGCAAGGGCAGGTGCCTTCCACAGCGCCAGGAACAGCAGGGAACAGTGGAGCACCGCAGCTGCAAACCAGCCAGAACGTGCAGCACGCAGGTCTGACCGCAATGGGTGTTCCTCGGCTTTGTCCTTTCAGAGCACGGGCTGCCTTTACCTGAGTCATACAGATCCCAAACCAGAAACTCCTGCCATCAACAGGGAGTTGCTGGCTGGGGCTGCAGCAGCATTCTGTGTTTGTTGCTGGATGAAGAAAAGCAAAGCATGAGGCTGCTGTATGTTCTCACACAACCCAGCTATTACTGATGAGGAATGTGGTCCTGGGCTCCAGTAGTAGCTGTTAAGAAGTTGAACGAAACTAGCAAATTTGAAGGCAAGGGGTAATAAAGATACAACACAAAAGGAATTTCTTGTCCAGAAAAAAAAAGTATAATTATCATAGAAGCACAATAACAAAATTATCTTGTTCTGCTTTGAAAAAGTTATTTATTAGTTCCTTAGAAAGCTTTGTAAGTCTGCTTACAGTGTGAAAATGAAATGTTTAGTTCACAAATGTCTCCATTTAACAATTCAGTCTTTTGTCTGGATTATGGAAATCCTGATAATGTCATTTCATCAATATTCCACATGCATTTATTTTTTAACCCATTATAAAGTAACCTCAAGGTTTGGAGCTTATTTTGGGTAGGAATTACTCTATTGACATTATAGAAGACTTTCAAAGTTAGGTACAGATAACAACTGAAATTAAGTTCCTGTTCTGTCCCCTGCAGTGGGGGTACAAGGGAACTCCCAGTACACAAGTGTTTATTTTGAGATGTATGATGTTCTGTTTTGGCAACCAACATGTATCTATAGCATCAAATACCACATTCCAGAACTGCAAATATGTGAGATATTTCAATTCCTTGGAAAATGGAGGAAAACAATTCTGGAGTACTTTCTCAGCATCAAAAGATATGAAAATTCTTACCCCAATTAGTCTCTTACTGGTGTTTTCTTTTTATTTCCTAAGGTGGCCAAGGATCTGGACCTCCTCAAACTCAGATGCAAGCAGCACATGGCCCACCAAATATGATGCAGACCAATCTCATGGGACTTCACGGAAATATGAACAACCAGCAGGCTGGTGCTACTGGGGTGCCACAGGTTAACATGGGCAACATGCAGGGACAGCCTCAGCAAGGACCACAGTCCCAGCTTATGGGGATGCATCAGCAAATTGTGTCCTCTCAAGGACAGATGGTGAACATTCATGCTCAGGGATCACTGAACCCTCAAAACCAGATGCTACTTTCGCGAACTCAGCTCATGCCGCAAGGCCAAATGATGGTGACGCCACAAAACCAAAATCTTGGTCCCTCTCCCCAAAGGATGACCCCACCTAAACAGATGATTCCTCAGCAGGGACAGCAGATGATGTCCACACACAATCAGATGATGGGACCTCAGGGCCAGGTCTTGCTACAGCAAAACTCGATGATGGAGCAGATGATGAGCACTCAGATGCAAGGAAATAAACAGCCTTTTAATACTCAGAACCAGTCCAATGTTATGACGGGGCCAGCTCAACTGATGAGAGGACCAACGCCAAACATGCAAGGAAACATGGTGCAGTTCACTGGGCAGATGATGGCACAGCAAGGCCCCGTGAATGGGAATCCTTCTCAGGTGATGGGAATTCAAGGACAAGTTTTAAGACCCACTGGACCTGGTCCTCACATATCTCAGCAGCTCGGGGACACTACTCCTACAACAAACAACGATGTGAACTTGACACAGATGTTACCTGAGGTTCCTGTGCAGCAGCCAAACATGGTGCCTTCTCATATGCAGGGAATGCAAGGAAACAGTGCTTCGGGGAGTCATTTCTCTGGCCACGGGCTGCCTTTCAACCCAGGGTTTAGTGGAACACCAAATGGGAATCAGGTTTCCTGTGGGCAGAATCCTGTGTTTCCTGTCAATAAAGATGTGACTCTCACAAGTCCACTCTTGGTTAACCTTCTCCAAAGTGATATATCAGCAGGACACTTTGGTGTGAACAACAAACAAAATAATCAGAATCCCAACAAGCCAAAGAAGAAGAAGCCTCCAAGGAAGAAGAAAAATAATCAACAGCTAGAACAAACAACGTAGGTTTAATATTACAGTGTTTTTTATAAGGGGCGTGGGGAAGCTCCACAGGCACCTTGTCAGTATTTTATCAGCAAGTTACGGGTGAGAAAGGACCTGTATTAATTCATGTTGTAGCAGTTTCTTGCAAGAGTTACTCTCAAGAGTCTGTCACTGGAATGTTTGTTCAAGATTAAAAATAACAAGCAAATATCCAAACTCAGTTATAAACCCAATTATACCAGCATTGTTCCTTACCTTTACTAGGTGAAGGAAGTTTAGCATGTGGCCCGTGGTACCACAGCCCTTGGAAGAGGAGGCTGCCTTTTTTGAGCAGTCTGACAGCCACAATCAAAGAAGTACTTTCAGAAGAATTAGAAGCTTCCATAAACATGTGCAGTAGAGATTTTGGGGGATTATTTCCTGAGTTATATACATATCCTGACACATTTCCACCAGGAATTGAGATGGACTTCTCCCTTAGTTGAAGCTGCAGCCAGAATTTAGAGGGAAGAACCTGGTACTTTCTGGGTATGAGGTTAATGAGTCCAAGCAGTGCTGGTCCTCCTGGCCTAGGAGAGATTAAGAAGGAAAAAGACCCCACAATTCTTGAGTGGGAGGAGGCAAATGGATAATATTGGAAGATAATGAATGAATGTACCTGTTTAGTGGAAATACAAGATTGCAGAATCTCTTCTTTCCCTTTTGGCCAGTACATTCTTCCTTGGCCAGCTGTCCTGTAACCGTTTGCCATTGTCAGTCTGCTCACACCAGCACAGGGTAGATGCTGTTGCTGTCCCATTATTCATCTTAAATGAAGGCAGATACACTATATCTAGTTATCCTGATGCTGCAGATAAGCCCCAGGGGCACTGACAGGAATCCACCTGATGGATCTTCTGGGTATTGTTTTCAGTTTGCTTTAGGAAAAATGGAAAAACTCAGCACATAAAATTATAACTCAGGAATATCCAAAGATCAAAATTAAATTCTTAAAACAAAACAAAAAGGTAGCAATGACACATTAAGCTCCTAATGTGGCTCTGACTCCACCAGTGCCACTCCTTTGAGTGATCGTTAATGTCTCTCAGCTGAAGTTTGTGCAGCCTTTCCCAGGGACACATAAACAGTTCAGTGCAAAGAGAAGATGGCATGAAGTACTGAGCAACTGCTTAATATTTTAATTTTTCCCTTGGTCATTCAGTGTGTAGCCCCAACCTGCATTTTCTGCACAGTGTCAAGATTCCTTCATGAAGATGGAATTAATAATCTCATGAACATTTTAATTCTGGACTGAAACAACTCACATCATCTATAGCAAGTGATCTTTTGTGACAATGATTAATTGGCCTAACTAGTACAAAAATAAAATGCAGAAATGCTGTAAGGTAAAGCAAAGTATGCTAATTGAATAGGCTGTGAAAAAAGCTTTTCAGATACCTGCTGTGTAGTTGTATCAGTCATGGTGTGAGGAGGACACAGCTGTGGAAAGCTGGGTAAATTTAACTTGGCCAGAATCAAGGGGCCAGCGTGGGGCTGGTCTGCAGCTTCGGGGTGACTTGGAAACCATATCCCAGACACGAGCTCCTCCAGTCCAGATAGATTCCAATAAAATAAAAATAACCACTGCATAGCAAGAGCCTTGCCATGGAAGTGACAGAGGATTCAGAGGAAGCAGAGGAGTTGGCATTGTCTTCTGAAAAGAAAATCCATTCATCATTAAAAAAACCTTTGTTAGAATTTTGTTTTCATTGGCCTTACTGATGAGCACCCAGCCTCAGTGTGGCCTGGGAATATCAGTAAAAGGATCTATAAAATTCTCTCCTGAGCTTACAGAACCCCACAAGACAATTTGCTTATTAAAAAGTTTTCTCAAAAGGAGAAGCCTAAACTGCAGCTTTTCTATTGAACTATGACAACTCAATTCTAGCTCCTAAATAAGGCTCTGAATCAGATTTCAGTGTAATTAAAAAAGGAAATACCACTTTGTACTTACTCTATTACTTAAATTTTCAGCTCATGTTCTCTACCATTGCAGAATGTTGATCTGATACAGATTAGCATTTTGGTTCTAAATGGACTATATCCGTGCAGAAGCATTCAAAAGGGAGCTGTTCTCCCAAATGTTTCTGAGATTAATCTCCAGCAAAAGGAGGGTGACTGCAGTGGAAGCTGGCTGCAGTACCTTCCTGCTTCCCTCGCTCTTGGCTTCCCTTGCATTGTTAGGCAAGCTCAGCATTTTCCTGCCTTGGATTTGCTGATTCTTTTAAATCTGATTTGGATCACTTTCTATGGCATCAGAAGCAAATATGACGCTTTTCAGCATCCTCTCTGTCATTCTTCCTCAGAAATTTTATAATTCAGGGCAGCAAACCTTGTGTGGAAATGCAGCCAATTTGATAAACACATTAAAAAGAAATAATTTCTGAGAAGTAATAAAAGTACCATTAGTAATCTGAATTGCAGACTGAGCATATTGGAATGTAAATAGGGTAAATGATAAGCTATTGAAAAAGTTTATTCAGCTGAGTCTAAAATACTTTTAAGGTTTGCTTAATTGAGCAGCTTGGCATTGGAATGAAACCCAGGACATTTTGGAGAAGTAGGTTGTTTAAAAGTGTTTGCATGTTTGTTCTGAACCCGAAGACTGTAGGTGATGGGATGCAAACTGAGGCCCGAGATGCTGGATGAAATGGGGTTGCGGATCAAACGCGTTGGTTGATTCTGTTCAATCCGTGCACAAACAAGCAGCTGTTTAATGTTCCCCTGTGCGCAGGCCACAAACATCCTGTGTGCTGCTAGAGCAGAACTAACCCACTGGGTAAGGCCACTGCTGGTTTTTGGATGTGCAGGGCCCAGAGCAGGTGGGGACAGCCCAGCAGCACAAAGAGGCTTTTCCCAACCAGACTGGAGCGTTTCACCGCAGGGCTGGGGGTGACACCCCAGTGCTCTGGGAAATGGCCCTCACTCAGCAGCAGAGGACGAGCCTTTCTGTGTCACAGGAGCTCTTGCAGAGCACTGGACTGAGCCAGCAAGGCTGGCTCTGCCACATCTGTACTGTCATTTTACGTTTGCTCGCTTTGTTACAGCAGCTTCTGCCTTTTGTGGTTTAGTTGATTTTGTTTGGGTTTTCTCGGGGTTCTCTCTCTGCTCTGACAAGGATTTTGTAACTGAAGGTTGTACTTGAGAATGCAGCTGGTGAGCAGAGGGTTTGCTGATGACAATCCAGACTACCTGATGTGCAGTTACCTTTTTATATTTTTTTACATCAAGAGATACAGAAAAGAAGAATAAATAGAGAATATTTTGTCCCTCTCACACAAACCTCATCTTGTTATTAATATTCATAATTGGGGGAGGGGGGCTGATGAGTGGTGGTTGCTAAACATGCCCAGTGAATTTCAGCTACATTCAAATGATGTTTAACTTTTCCAGCAATGACAGCAGCAGTCTCCCCAACCTCAACTGCTCTTCTTTGTGAGCAAACCAACTTCAGGTCTGTTTTGCAGGGTTTGCACAGCTGCCTGATCAGATCCATCTGGCAGGAGGTATTTGCTAAGGATCCATCTTGCACCAGTATTGTTTTCAAGGTTAAACTTGCCTGTGCAGTGGTGCTCTGTATCAACTTTTAGCTGGTCTTTAACTGTTGCATTTTTAATCTCCCACCATTATAAATAAATCATAAATAGCAAAATTGCAAATTTGAGATTGTATTCACAGTTTTAGGCAGTTCTTTCAGTTCTCATGGCTGGTACATGCTCCAAAGGCTGCAGCTCCTCTGAGTAATTTTCCTGCCAGAATTTTTTGTTCATTTGTGGCTGTTAATATAATACTCTGAGGCATATCTACGCATTTTGCCAGTTTTCATCAATTCATTGGTGGAGGCACGTAAGTCTACACCACCTGCCTCGCAGAAATTGGTGGTGTGCTGGCTTAGACACGGGGTTTCACTCCAAATGCTTTCCTTGGCAGTCCTTGCCCTCAGCAGCAGTGCTGGGAACAGCTCTGTTTGTCCCATTCCTCACCTTTCATCCCTCTTGGTTTATGTTGTTCCCAGTTGTGACCCCTGAAGCCCAGGGATTTCCAATCACACGCTGCTTTTTGAATGTTGATTAGGTAGCTGATAGAACGTTAGGAGTGGCCTGGGTCTCTCCTTGACAGCTCTACAGATGCCATAAACTATTACTCTCAAATTAAATAGGATGGATCTCTCCACCCTTACATACATCACATTCTTGTTTTGCTGGAAGTGTCTTTTTCCATGGCATTTCTGCGTGACTCTGCCTCTTTGTTGGCACTGGACTCACTTTGATGTCTTTTATTTTAGCTTAGAGCTTTTCTTATGTAGATCTCCCCATAATGTTCTTACATTCCTGCAGATGAATAAGCAGTTAATGTCTTCTACTCTTCGTCCCTCTTTATTTTACCTGTTCTGACCATATTGATAGTTATAGACATTTTGTTTTTTTCTAAATCTGCAAGAACTGTCTTGTTTCAGTGGAAGTATTGGGGACTAAGTCCAAGCAGTTTTAAATTGTCTTAGAGAGTCTCCTGGAGCATCAGATACCCCAGAAAAGGACTTGGGAGTGCTGGGGGATGAAGAACTGAATGTGACCGAGCAATGTGCACTAACAGCCCAGAACCCCCTGTGTCCTGGGCTCATCCCACAGCGTGGGCAGCAGGTCAGTGAGGGATTCTGCCCCTCTGCTCTGCTCAGGGGAGACCCCACCTGCAGAGCTGCCTCCAGCTCTGGGGCACGAGAAGGATGTGAGGCTGTTGGAGCGAGTCCAGAGGAGGATGTGTGTCCGAGGGCTGGAGCCCCTCTGCTCCAGAGCCAGGCTGGGAGAGCTGGGGGGGTTCACCTGGAGAAAAGAAGGATCCAGGGAGAGCCCCTTCCAGGGCCTAAAGGGGCTCCAGGAGAGCTGGAGAGGCACCTGGGACAAGGGATGGAGGGACAGGACAAGGGGGGATGTCTTCCCACTGCCAGAGGACAGGGTTAGGTGGAATATTGGGAAGAATCTTCCCTGTGAGGGTGGGCAGGCCCTGGCACAGGTTGCCCAGAGCAGCTGTGGCTGCCCCATCCCTGGAAATGTCCAAGGCCAGGTTGGATGGGACTTGAAACACCCTGGGCTAGTGGAAGGTGTCCCTGCCCATGGCAGGGGGTGGGAAATGATGAGCTTTAAGGTCCCTTCCAAGCCAGACCAGTCTGGGATCACTTACGGAGCCTCTACCACACAGAGGCCTGTGCTGTGCTCTGGAGGGTCATGGAATGTCTGACATGTCAGTGCAGTTTTGCTGGGATGGTATCGGAGGTGTCTGATACCCGAGCAAGTAACTTCTGGAAGAAATGGTGCTACCTTTAAAATGAACTTAAAATGCATCTACTCATAGTACTTGCTTATCTATACAGATGTCATTCCAGCCTGTTTGGCTGGAATAAATATGTATCTATATTATTTGGAATATCCATAGGCATTCTCTTAGTTATGAAACTAAGATTCAAGGTAGAAATAAACGTTTTAAGATCAGTAGAGCACCAGGCAATTTGTTTCCTTTGCTGTAATATTTTAGGCAGAGGAGGGTGTATACACAGGCTTGGGATCTGTGTTCCAGTTTGGCCTGTTACATCAGAGGCATTTTAGTGGGTTATTCCAGGTCTGTGGGAACTGCTAGGAATTAATTGAGTACTTAGGTATAGAAGCAGAAATCAAACACCAATTTAACTGGATCTTAATTGCAGTTATTTTTCTTTCAGTTCTTCAGAACCACGTCCAGCTGGCCTGGAGGAGAGTGATCAGTCTTCGATGTCTGGAGACCAAGGAATGAATTTAGATAAATCAGGCCCTAAACTCTCAGATTTTGCAAGTAGGCCGCCAGGTAGTAGAACTTTTCTGTGGATTATCTGAACGTAATAACTATAGGAGAGCTTTTAACTGATCTTTTAACACTGTTCTGTTTTATTTGTGCTATTGCATATTCAAGTTTAAACCTTTTTTCCTCCTAGTAAGTAATTGGTACCATTGTTTAAGTGTTTTCTTTGAATTAGCTCAAAATGAAGAGGTGGCCAGGTTCTCATGTATCATCTTGCAGGTATCATACTGAATCCTGCAGTTATTCAGCAATAACATAATTGATAAAAAAAAAGTTGGTATTTCTAGCTCTAGCACAGACTGATGTCTTAAAAATTTAGCATAAACCAATAACCGATTTTTCAGAATAAATAGGGGTTGTAGTTGAAATTATTCTTTGCACATAGAGAAGATTAAATCTAACACCTGCAATAGGATTTCTGTTATAACCCACACAAGTGATTCTTAACACTGTTTTTGGCCAAGTAATACATGTCAGATTCTACTTTGTACACCAGAAAATATCAGGTCTGTAGCAGATATACTGGCCCATGACCCTTGGGGGCTGTCAAACTCTGGAGTTTGTTTTAAGGAGTATTAATTAGTGAAAGTCCAATTCTGCATATGTCAGTGAAATCAAGCCCATGGGCTGTTGCAGAGACTTTTCAGGTGGCATGAATCTGGGTTAATAGCTGATACAATACACTAAGAGATCTCCAGTTAAATCCCACATGTCATACATTAAGTAAAAATATTTTTATGAATTAAGTAAAATCTTTGGCCTTGTGTGCATGGCCTGTTCTGTTCATGTGGCTCTCACCCAAGATAAACAGGCTGGACACTGTACTTTCTATCCAGTCCTGTTTGTTACTGAAATTCTGCTTCTCCTGATCTTTGGTTGGTTTTAATGAATGTGTCATCCTGTTGTCTTAGGTTATCCATCTCAGCCCGGGGAGCAAAGGCCGCTTCAGCAGATGCCACCTCAGCTCATGCCTCACACACAGCAGGCCCAGCCCCAGCCCCAGCAGCAACCCCAGCCAACAGCACAGCCGGCCCAGGCACCCCCACAGACACCGCAGCAGCAGCAGCAGATGATGATGATGCTGATGATGCAGCAGGATCCCAAATCAGTCCGGCTGCCTGGACCACAGGGAGTTCACCCACCCAGAGGGCCCTTGAACCCAGATGCTCAGCGAATGCCGATGCAGCAGAGTGGGAACATGCCAGTAATGGTGAACCTTCAGGGGTCTGGATCAGTGCCTCCATCTCCTGATAAGCAAAGAATTGCCTTGTCGGGAAATCCTCCTCTGGGAAATAATGCAAGAAAAATGGTTTATCCGGATAATGTACAGAATCCCTCCAGCTCACCCCTCAGAGAGGTTTCATCAGTATCCTCGCTTCCAGAAGGAGGTGGGGCCGAGGCCCCCCCAACGTCAGGAGCTCAGAATAATTTGACATCTCATTTAGTAGTTTCACAGAACCAATTAATGATGACAGGACCCAAGCCTGGACCATCCCCACTTTCAGCTGCCCAAGGTGCAAGTCCCCAGCAGCAGTCTAGTTCTCTGCCTAGTGCTCTCACACACCATTTTCCAAATGTTGCTGCCCCATCACAAACTTCAAGGCCTAAAACCCCAAACAGAGCAAGCCCAAGGCCATACTATCCTCAGACTCCTAATAACCGTCCCCCCAGCACAGAACCCTCAGAAATAAGCTTGTCTCCAGAGAGGCTCAATGCTTCTATAGCTGGCCTGTTCCCTCCCCAGATCAATATTCCTTTACCTCCCAGGCCTAATCTCAATAGAGGATTTGATCAGCAGGGTCTGAATCCCACTACTTTAAAGGCCATTGGACAGGCCCCATCAAATCTCACAATTAACAATCAGTCTAATTTTACTGCCTCACAGTCACACAAATTGGAAGGTGTGGTCATTAATTCAGGCAAACAAACCAACACTGGAGGAACAAAGAGAGCAAGTCCAAGCAATAGTCGAAGGTCCAGTCCTGGATCCAGTAGGAAAACTACGCCAAGCCCTGGCAGACAGAATTCAAAAGCAGCTAAATTATCATTGACAACTCAACAGAACCCACCTCTCTTGCAGAACATGGAATTACAGAGAAATATGATGGCTGGTCCCTCTTCTTTGTCAACACCTGTGACTACAAGTTTCCAAAATAATCCCATGCAGAGTAACCAGAGTCCTGCAATTTCTGTACCTGCTGTGACTGGCATTCCTGAAGACAATAAAGAGACCCTTAGTGTGCCTCAAGATACCGAGAGCCAAAGTGCACAAGGTGTCCAAGGCAACAAAGACCAGCCCAGTATTGAACTCAAAGCTACCCCTACTCCAGAAATGAAAGTGTTGATTCCAGAAGAACAGTCAAAAAAAGATGGGCAAGGCTTAGACACTAGCAAGCTTCCAGTCATGGAGGAAGGTAAACCCATGGTATCTCCAGCTATGAGGGAGGCCCCAACTTCTTTAAGTCAACTTCTTGACAATTCTGGAGCTCCTAATGTAACCATTAAGCCCCCTGGGCTGACTGGTCTTGAAATGGCACCGATAGTCACCACTGGTGAGGAGCTAAAGAAGATAGCTGTCCTTCCACCATTGCAGGATTCATCCTTGAGCAAGGAACCCTCCAATTCACTTAACATGCCTCAAAATAATGAGCCCTGTCCAAATCCAGGGCTCCAGGAACTGGGAGAAGTAAACTCAAGCATGGCACAGAGTGTTCCACCAGTAATGCAGAGGCCTGTCAGCTCTTCTTCTATTTCAGGTCCTTTAGCCCCCAACCAGATAACAGTTTTTGTGACTTCCAACCCTATTACATCTGCTGCTAATACATCAGCTCCATTGCCATCTCACTTGCAACCTGCATTAGTGTCCACTGTTGTCACAATGCCCAACGTGGGGAGCAAAGGGATGGTTTCAGAGGGACAGTCAGCGGTTCAGTCCAATGCCCGGCCGCAGTTCATTACACCTGTTTTTATAAACTCATCCTCAATAATTCAGGTCATGAAGGGTTCTCAGTCCAGCACAATTCCAGCAGCCCCCATGACTTCTAACTCCAGCCTGATGCCCCAGTCGGTCGCAGTTGTTGGTCCCCTGCATATCCCACAGAGTATCAAGTTCTCCTCGGGGCCCACTCCTCCCAGCACATCATCCAGCAGTCCTGTGTCCAGTATTCCCACCAGCAGGTCACTGGTTCTGAACCCCTTGGCATCTCCTGTTCAGCTGCCATCTTCTGCTACAGCTTCTTCCAGTGTTGCTTCACACCTTCCTGCTCAGCAAGTCAAGGACTTCAGTCCGGAGGAGACTTCCCAAGGTGGTGGGTCGGGTGACCAGAGCTCTGTGCCAGCAGCTCAGTCAGGCCCTGTTGTTTCACCTCTGCTTACGAGCAGCCCGGGGTCTGGGAACAGACGCAGCCCTGTTTCATCGACCAAGGGAAAGGGAAAAGTAGACAAGATTGGCCAACTCTTGCTCACTAAAGCATGCAAGAAAGTCACTGGCTCCCTGGAGAAAGGGGAAGAGCAGTACGCTTTGGACGGAGAAGCAGAAGGTCAGGGACTGGAAACATCAGTTCCAAATAGTTCAGGAACAGAGCAACCACCAGCAGAACTAGAAAACAAAACTGTGACCCCTCCAGCACCCAGTCTTACAAAACAGAGCACTTCTGGGTCAGGCAGCTCGAGCCTCAGCCCCACGGCTCCTGCTCCTGCCTCCACGTCCCCGAGCCCACCCACGAGCACTCCTGCCCCCGCTGCGCTCCCGGCTGGAGCCCCCCCGGCAGCCCCGGAGCCCCCCGGCCCCAGCAGCGCCCAGGGCGGGGCCCCGGCCGAGCCCCCCGGGGGTGCCGGGGCGGAGGAGAAGGCAGGAGCACCCCCGGAGCTGCTGCAGAGCGCAGGTAAGTGCAGCGCTGCCTGCGCAAGGGAAGGAGTGGGGGTGCTGCTGTAAATCCCCACGTGCCGCTTCCCACGAACGTCAGAAACGGAGGCGCTGCAGCCGAGGCTGACACTGTTTTGTTTCTGATGTCTGAGGGGTACGCGGGCTGGCACTCACCACGGTTCGAGGTCCAGAAGTTTTATTTCAGTTTCCATTTACTGCTTGAGTGGGGTATTTGTCATGAACATATGATGCAAGAACGAGGGGTAACTTCATGTAAATGTTGGAAGCAGGGAGAAAACGTGGATGCATCAGTAATGACAAATATTTAAGGTGTCTTCTATACTGGTAGATACACGGGTACTCTGCTTTGGTCTTGCCAGAGACTTTTAAAAATTATTTCAGTTTCTTGATTTAATTAGGATATTTTGAATTCATTTTGAATTAATTCCCTCTTTGAATAACCTTAATCCTCTAGGGAAATAATTGAATAAGCTCCAGAAGAGGAAAAAAAAAATCAAACCCATACCAAGTCCTCATTTGTCTAGGGAATAACTTAAATGCTCATTTCAGACAAGTTCATGAAAAAGTGATTAGAATTTTATCTAATATAAAAACATAAAATACCTTCACGTATGAGCTCTTTTCTCATATGTTATTTTAATTTGAACATCTGGCTGACTTTATATATGACGTTTGCTATTTCTTGATACCATTTTTAATCTATTGAAGATGGTGTGAAAATAAACCCATCACTCCTGAAGTGAGCTGAGTGTCTGTTCTGCTTTACAACATGAATTAGACACAGAAGATAAAATCATGAAAATAAAATCCACAGAAGTCAAGGGAACTGAGAGATTCAGCCTGAGTGTGACTTTCCCTGTGACTATTGGATGTTTTAGCTGTATGCCACTGAAAAATGAAGACTTTGAGCTTCACAGAAGGAATTCTGGTTTTTTAGGAGAAAAATGGAAGTGTTTATTGTTTGTTTAAACAGGATTGTTTAACTTTTTGTCTTCCTGTTCTCCATAAGTTTATTAGCACATTAACTAGAAAGCATTAGTGCAGCAAAAATTATTTTTCCATCTTACTTTTTTACTTGGCAAACTAAGAAATGTGAAGCTGCACCATCTTTTTGCCAAAGGACTCCAAGGGTGACTCTGAAGCATATTTTGCACTTTAATTGAAAGAGAGAGGGCATTGATTCGTTAACAAAGATGCCATTTTCCCCCAGAACTTCTGTTGAAATGAGCATTAAAATGAGAAACTATTGAACTTCTAGGACTTCCTTTAATTTTTCAGTCTGCTGAAAAATCGTTACCTTTAAAAGTGCGGTTTATAAACTCAATTTCATCACTTATTCTACTTTGAGAAAACTTGCTGGGGAAAGTTTTGCCAAAGTTTGTTTTAAAACGGGGAGGTGTGTGTGGTGGGGGGGGAAGTGGAGGGCAAGTTCAAATATCACATTTCTAAATTCCAAAATGCAGTCAGCTGGGAGATAGAGAATGTTGTACCAGTGGCCCGATCGCACCACAGGAATTTCTTTGACTCCCTTTGACAATAATACTTTTTCCCTCCACTTTTATTCTAGCATCCTCTCAACATTTAACACAGAAAAAAAGTTCAATTGCAACATCAGAAAGTACTGTTCAAAGAACAGGTAAATCTTCCTTTGGAAAACCAGAATAGAGGTGAACTAAACCCTTTATGTTTGGAACTGAAAATGCATTCATTTGAATGCATGTTCGGTGGTCACTAACATGCTGGGTAGTTTGGGGCTTTGGTGGGGGGTTTATTATTATTTGTGCTTTTGGGATTGTTTTTCTTTGCTAGATACCTTGTGCTTTAGAAGTCTCCAAATCCTTGTAGGAGATTCAGCATGGGATCAAGTAAAACAACAAAAAATCACTAGGGAAGTTTTTAGATACTCAGTGATCAACTGGAGGGAATGGATTTGTAACAATGACAGTTTTAGAGTTGTAACCTTTTTTTTTCTGTTCATCTTTTAATGCCCCCTCAGCAGTGTTTGTTTCAAGATGGAGCCCCAGCAGATGACTTTTTGGTGTTGCCATCTATTATCATGGTGTCTCACCATCAATTTCTAGGAGTTTTAAAAAAGTAATTCCCGAGACGAGTAGGGAAAACAGATGGATGTGGGCTTGCTTATGGGGAGTGCCACTCTCCATCGATTTGCCATCTCTAATCTGATTAGAAGTAGAGTTTTCAGAAGGTAAAAATTGTGCTAAATTGTTTTCTTTGTACTTCCACCATACCCCCTGTTGATTCACATCTGACACGTTGCCCAGTGCTGCTCTGGCTGTATTGTAGAGTTCCTGATGGGAGTAAGCACTGATTCCCTCCATTTTTTGCCACTGGATATTCTCCCTGTTCAAATTTTGGATAAGAAGAAAGGTAATTCTTTCCTTATGTCGCTTAGTCTCTTCTTCCTTTGCTCCCAAGACATCTGTTTTTCCCAGATGGTGCTATATCCATTTACACTGAAGAGGCTGATGCTTCAACACTGCAGGTTTACCCTAAGAGGACAGATATTACCCATTTTCTTTTTTTATACCTTTATTCTTTATGTATGCTCTAGCAAACTTTGGGTGCTAAATTGATCTCAAAGGCAAAGCCCCAGTTTGTGCCCCACTGTCCCCGAGGTCTGACTGGGAGGGACTGAGCTGGAGCTCACTGTGGGCAGCGTGACAAACCACAGGGAGTTAATCTGTGGTAATCCCAATATCTGTGGCAGTTTCTCATGAGAAGGGCTCTGTTTAGGTGTAGATCCTCCCTTTCAACAGAGAATATGGTGGATATGAGGAGAATTAAAATATGGACAGTAAAAAGACTTGACATTTTATATGCTGGAAAGGAAAGGTGTTTGTTGAGGTGAACACTCCAGAGCAAACCTGACCTGTATGTGTAAAATCACTGTGAGAGAGAGAGAAGGCAGGTCAGACTTCTCTTCATAACATCTCCCCTGAGATTTTCTCCAATTCTGTACAAGTGTAATTGGACTTCATAAATTTGTCTTCGTCTGCATTAGAAGATACTGCTGAGAGACAGTTGGGTTAAGGGAAATTTACATAATAGAGCCAGATGGGTATTTTTTAATTAGTTTAAAACTAATAAAACCTAGGAGTTTCAGAAGAAATGAACTGTCTAAAATGGAAGTTAAAAAAAAGGAGAAAAGTGTAGCCCTTGTCAGGGAGTTTCTCTACATTTTTTTTTCTGCAGGATTTTAACTTTTGCCTGTCTTGAGGTAGTGCAGGCTGTAATCAGACTTGGCCAATATGGTGTTTGATATATTAACTTGCTTTGCTTTGAGAGAATTTTATTCTTCAGACCTAATACCTAATAGAAAAATGTGAGCTAGTCATGCCTTGTCAGCAGGTATGTACTGCTACAGCAGACTTTAAAATTATCTTTTTCTCTTGTAGAACTTGAGACAAATGCTGCAGTAGTTGCTGGTCAAAGGTAAGGAGATAGTCTGTGTAGATTCAGAGTAGATATAGCTTTCGTGGGAGGAAGTCCCTTTCTCTTTGCTTCAATTGCTCAACTTCTACTGCCTTTCATTTTCTTGGCCATACCCTTTCTTTCCTGCTAAGAAATCAGGCCAGTTGAGGGTTCCACACCATTGCTGAAATGTAGAATATAAAGTAACTTTTTCCCAAGTCTGTGTTTTTGGCAGTGTTTCCTTTCATCCCTTCAGGCCTGGATTTTTCATGTCCTGGAAGGGTCTTGGTGGTTCCACAACAAATCAAAACTAAACCCCCCAAAGCCTGTGGTTTAGCATGTGAATTTTTGTTTTCTGAAAGGAAGTCTTTCAAAAGTTTGTTCTTCTTCTGCCTTCATGATTGTTTTCAACAGTTTTTCTCTATTTGCTTGTTGGCGTTTTGCCAACATCTGATAAGAAGGTCAGGTAGAAACTTCATGTTGTCCAAGTTAAGACATTCAGTAATTAAAAGACCATAGTTCAAATGGTTGTGTCCTGTCAGAAGAAAATGACAGTTTTGAAGATCAGCTTCTGTAAGATTCTAAACACCCCAGGCTCTTACACCCAGTCTGCAGTGACAGACCCTGGTCAGGTTTATGGCTAAACTGTGCTGGCACAGCTGACGGGTGTTGGTGCTGCCCTCGTCAGTGGAACGACCCCTAAGCCAGGGCAAGAGGTGCAGCCACCCCACTGGGCTTCTCAGGAGATGAGGCAGGGTCTTCCTTTGTAAGAGAGGGGATGCAGGATGCTTCCTCAGATCAGGAATGACTCTGGATGGAATATTTAACCGTATTTCCCTTCATCTGGTGAATACAGCACTGGCATCTTTGAAGTTGTATCGAAGATGAACTGAAATTTCACAGCAAGTTTTCTTTGGGGTAGAATTTTTCTGAAAAGCTGAAGGTGGAACACTTGATAATTGAGCAGATTCTCCAAATAAAGTGTTCTTGTGTGACCATCCCTAAACTCAGCACATCAAATTACTACAAAAGCATTTTTCTAGGGTTTTCTGATTGATGTTTTTCTGAGCAAGACCAGAAAAGAAGAAAAGTTTGCAGGCAAACTGAGTCTAGTGATGGCTGATACAGTGGGCACCTTTGGGCTCCTGGAGTTAAATACCCCATGGGACAAACCTTGATAGAATCACAGATGGTTTAGGTTGGAAGGGTCCCTAAATCTCATCTCCTCCCATCCCCCTGCCGTGGGCAGGGAAACCTTCCACTAGCCCAGGTTGCTCCAAGACACATCCAGCCTGGCCTTGAACACTTCCAGCAATGGGCAGCCACAGCTTCTCTGGGCAACCTGTGCCTTATTTCTGCCTAATATCTAATCTAAACCTACTCTCAGTTTAAAACTATTAAAAAGCTTTAAAACCTTAGAGGAACCTTGCAACCCACAAAGCAGTAGGAATATTTTCACTTGGGCTAACTTGATTTCCTCCTGTAAAACAAGGGAAGTGGTATATTGGTTCCTGTGAGACAATCCCAGCTATGGATTTAGCCACTAGAATCTGTAAAAATTACCTGTACTAACTGAACTCGAGGTGCTGATGCCTGTTTGCTCCCCTCCTCCGAGGCTGGTGACTGCTGGTTCAGCTGTGCCCATTCCATAGGAGAACAGTTTTAGAGCTGTTTGGGGGATCCAGTTTATAGGTTGCCCATAGTCCTGCCTTATGGGGAAATAGATCCCAATCTTTATTTTGGATCTGAGACAATCCATGTGCCTCTGTAGTCTCCTCTGCTGTGTGTGTCCTTGCTTGAGAATGTTTGTCTTTCCTTCCATTGACAAACTGTTTTATTTCAGATACCTGCTATTTAACCCTACAAGTATGTGTCATAGTCTCTCCCCTCAAAGCAGGACTTCCCTGAAGGGTGACACTCCAGTCTCTGATTCAGGCAGCCTTTCTTGAAATCCTGCAAGTGTCACCCAAAGCGCCTGAAATGGGCTTTCTTTTTCCTTTTCCATTAGGGCAGTAATTTATTTGGTTAATTAATTACCTTTGAATTCACAGGAGATAAGTTTAGCCTAATCTTCGGAAACTGCTTAGTCATCAGAAATTATCTGGCATTAAGGAGAAAACACCCAAGGCTCAGGATAAATTTGCAGGTTAGAGGGTGATAAAGTAAAAGAGGAGTTTAATAAAACATTGTAGCACTCCATTTGTTGTCTCAGTGGCAAGAACCACAGATTTCCACAGTACCTAAAATTAATTTTTTATAGCAGAAAAAGCTTTCTCTTACAAAAAAAAAGTATTTTAACTTCAAGCTCTGAGGCTTGCAGAAAGTTTTAAATAAGCCTTAATTTTTAATATGTGAAGAAATCACTTGGATCAATGGAGTGAGTCCTTTTAGCAAACACAAAAGCTGGCATACTCCCTGAAGAGTTCCTAATTCCTCCTGATGTTCATCTGCAATTTCAACTCTGTATCCCCATACTGCAGCAGTCTCTAATGTAACCTGTTTGCTTTTCCTAGACTTCAGTAATGGTGGCACCTGTGGAAAACAGAGCAGACAATTTATAATGCATCTAATTTCTTGGTCTTCTAATGTTGAAAATATTCTCTTTGAGGACTTCTCAATTCTGTATCCTCTGATAATTTTTGATAGAAATGGACTATACTCTGGCTTACTCAGGTCATTCTTCATCTGATAGAACTTCTGGTATCTCTAGCGTTTCATATCTTCAGTGCTAATAGTCCGGAACTGGCACCTGTGTCGGGCCATCCTCCAGCTTGTCTGACTTGCATAGAAAAACATTATTCTTCTTACACTTCATCAGAAATATTTTGTCCCACTTTATTAGTAATGAGACAAAAGAGAATTGTGAAAAGTCTAAAACTCCAAATAGAAGAAATTCAAGAACAGAGGATTCTGCCGCTTCACAGGACACTGTAGAGAACGGGCAGCGCAAGAGATCCTCCCGACCTGCCTCTGCGTCCGGCACGGCAAAAGGTAACGTGCACAGCATCCTTTCTGTGGACAGGGCAGGACTGGCCTGCTTCCCCAGATAATGCCCTTGCAGTAGCTGCCTCCTAATGCTGGTTTGCAGCTTGTTGGGTGCTTTATCTCTAGTTTTGAGGATTTAGCCACGGGTTGGTGTTGAAGCATTTACTGACATCTGCACTTGCAGTAAATCCTGTATGAATTGCCCTCTGTTATACTTGTGGAACTTGCTCTGCAACACTCACCACCATAGTGCTCAGCACCTTGCCTAGTTGAAGTTGAATTCTCTTGGCAGAAATGTGTTGAAAGGACTGTACTCAGATAAAAAAGTGACATTTTCTTTTTCCTGAAGCCCGAAAGACACAAGACTTAAGTCTTCCCAAGTGCACGGTCAGCTCTTGCCAAATCAAATGCTGAGGTTCGGGCACGCTCTGAAAGCTGCCAGGATGGCAGCCTGGAGCATCAGGGAGTGCTGTGCACTAGCACAGAGCCTCAGCTCCTCTTTCCAAGAACACCTGAAATCCTGAAGTTAACCCCTGGCATTAGCAGGTGCTGACATACCATATTCCTACCCAGGTCACAGTCTTTAACAATTATGCAGCATTTGTGTGATACACATGGCCCAGTGCCAAGCTGAAGCTAATTCTGTCAGAATCTTGTGTTTAAAGGGTCAGAAAAATGCTGTTGGATCAAAGTTATGCAAGAGGGTAGAGAGAGACCATCAGGAGGCAACACTCTACCAATATTTTAAAGATAATATACAGAACAAAGAGGTATTAATATAAAATGATTATAAAAGGAAGTCAAGTTGAATTCAGCAACCATTTCCATGCTGGAGATGCTAAAGTGTGATGGTGTTTTAAGAGAAGCCTTCCAGCTATATGTCATTGTGCAATGGCTCCCAAAGATTACCCAGGGGACCTGTATGTTCTGCACTTTTGTGGCTGTTGAATTTAAGTACATTTACTTCTTGTGGCAGGAGTGTGCAGAAGAATCTAAGTCTATTGTAAAAATAAATTCTCTTTCATGATTGTGAAGAAAAGTTTGAAAAATGTGAAGCCAATGTAAAATCCCTTTGGTGATACCTGCCTGAGTTTGAGGGGATCTGAAGCGTGTGACCTGCCCCACACACTGACTGGATAAACCTAAAGATGACAACCAGTGGCACATCAGATTCTGAAAATGTGGGAACATGAAAGTGCATCAAATTTAAATAATACCAGAACTCTCACAGGGGTTGGTGCTGACTGTGTAATTCATTTACCTCTGTAAGTAAAATCCTTGCTTTTAAAACATGCATCTGAACCTGCTGCAGAGTCTCAGGGGTTTGCTGGGTGCAGCTCTCCATGGAGTGTGGCTGCCTTATCTCCAGGCTGCAGGAACATGAGCCAAACCAGGTGCTCGGTGGCAGAGGGTAGGGAGGTGGCTGTGGAAGTGTCAGCTGCCTACAAGTTTGCCACTTGTGCCTCCTCTGTTGTACATTTTGGTCAGTGAATCAGAGCCTAATGATTCTGGTTTGGGTGCCCCAGGCCTCAGTGCATTATCTGTATCCTGAGAAACCCCCTAATCCGTGGAAACAGGAATGTGGGGCTGAGGAGAGTTACCTCTTGAGACAGAGGCTGTTTAAGGTCATTATAAAAACAGCAATTAAGATAAAAACTTAAATGCAGCAGGGAGAGAGAGCAGACTTTGATTGGTGGGAGTAGGAACTCCCTTGGTAGCACTGGGAAGCAGGAGGGTCACTGTGAGAGAAGAGAACACATGGAGAGTCAGCCTTGGCCATGTGTACGTGCCATGCTCCAGCGTACAGCTCTTGGGGAGATGTTGGCGATGCTCCCAGGGGACTGGGACAGGTCCTGAGCTGTGCTGACCCATTCCTCCTCCCAAACACAGAGCTTGGAGCAGCAAAGGTGGCAACAGCTAGTGCTGAAGCTACTTCAGAGTCAGCCTTGCTGCTTGGGGGGGCTCCAGGCTGCAGTTGTGCCTGTGGAGGTCCTTCACTCCTGAAATTGGTACTGTATTGGTATTTTCCCTTTCTGGAGTACTTTTTCCAGCAAGGGCTGTTTCAGCATTTACTGTAGCTTCGAGTTTGTTAAATTTTGAAGTGTTGATTGTTTTTTCTAATACCATGTGTAACAGCCATGTACTGTTACTGTTCTAGTTTTAGGTGGACTTGGAAATTTTTTCCCTTTTGACATTTAAAATATACACAGCTGCAATAGCTTTTGGAAAAGATTGTAAAGAGCCAAAGAGACATTGCCAACATTTTAAGTCACATTTTTTTAAAAATCTAAAGATGCAAATGCCCTCGGTCCTTACTCTTTTTTTGTTTTGAAGGGGAATCATAGTGCCTTGGTAAGTGCACTGGACATGTCACCTGCTGTCACCATGACTCTGCGGGTGCTAGTATTTGTGTCTCTCTTCATAGGCTGTGTTCCTGAGACTCAGTTACACTGAAGAGACTCGTTTTCCAATCACTTTCCAAGAACTCACACAACTAGGTTCTTAACTTGCGTGGCAGGCTCCAAAACACCTTCCCCAGCTGTTGTGGGGCACCATCTCCGTGGTGCCCGGGGCTGACAGGCACGGGTGGTGCCCAAGGCTGTGCTTCCTTCTGGGATAAATAAGGCCCTGCAAGCTGTGGCATGTGGGGAACTGAACTTAAAGAACAGTTAAAAATATCTGGCTCTTCTTTTAGAGGCTTCCTGAGAGGCAGACTCTCTGCTGAGAGCGGCTCGGGGCCGTGGTGTGGCAGCTGCCACAACTGTCGGGGCGATGGGTCCGGTCGTTCCAGCTGCTGAGGAGTCAGTCCCAGTGCTGGGAAATCCTGGTCTCCAGAGGTTTCCACTCTGGTGTGAGTTTGGAAGAATAACAGGGCAATCTGTGCCCCTCTTGGGAATGGCTTACCAACTCCGTATCCATGCTTTTTTTCTTCTCTTGATTTCAGAAACGAGTACCAGTGCAATGCAGTCAAAAAGAAGAAAATCCAAGTAAATTACTGCATGGAAACATGAGACTTGTAAATGAGTGTGAATTTACCAATAGCAATTTTGAGCTGTGATTTTTCTTTTTTAAATAAAATTCTGTACAGTAAGTCATTTTAATATTATACTGTTCCCAATAAATGATTTTTTTTTTCTAAAAAACAGATAAATAGTTATAAAAACTGGGTTCTTCTAAAACCCCCTGGATTTACAAAGCGAAGTCCAGGGTTAGCACATTAGGGTAATGTGTTTGTATGAAACGGACGGGGAGGGGAAGACAATTGTAAATTTATTTGTTTCCACTTTTCATAAACAATTTAGAATACAGGGTTGTCATTTTTAGGTATTAAAATAATGTATTGTGCTGTTGTTGAAGTACTGTATGTGAATAGCAGTCTGAGGGTTTATAAACAAACCCCATATTGTTTGGAAATGTAAATAATTTTATTATATAGTAGATCTGATGTATTTGTTGTAGAAATGGACCAGTGAAACAAAAAATAAATTTAAGGGTTTGTATAATGTGGAATCCCTCATGCTCTAAATAAATGTTATTGTCCTATAAATTGGGTTGAATTATTATTAGCAACAGCAGCAGCATCATTCCAAACAGGAGGATTGAAGGGATTATTTAGAGCTCTGGGCCTGCAAGCTCCTTATATGGAGCTTTGGAAAGGAATTTGTTTAACCACAAACAAATTAACTGATGCAGTTGTTCCTGCAAAGCAAGGAAATAGGGAGGGCCACCCTGTCCCCCCCGGGATCTGTGCAGGGAGCACGGGGCGAGGAGGCTCCCACAGAGAGAACAGGCAGGGAACAGGCAGGGGACAGGCAGGGGAAGGGCCCGTTGGGTGGGGTGAGGGCTCCTGCAGGGCTGCGTTTATCTGCTGACGCTGCTGCCATCGGGGGGGCAGGGGGGGCTGTGCCGAGGAAAGTAGGTCAGGTTTGGTGCTCCCAGGAGAACCAGGAGCCGGCTCTGCAGATTGCTCGGGCCTTTGTGCACAAGCACTTTCACCTTTTCTCTTTCTTACTGAATTTTAAAAATACGCCTCTCGAAAGGCCAATTAAATATAAATTGTCATTAAATATAAGTTGTCAGCTTTCATAATGACAAATTACCTATTGGTGTACAAGCTGATAGTCACAGAATTGCAGAATTGTTTAAGTTGGAAAAACCATGTAAGACCATCTGTTCCCCCAGCACTGCCAAGGCCACCACTGAACCGTGTCCCCGGGTGCCACATGTTTTTAAACCCCTCCAGGGATGGTGACTCCCACCACTGCCCTGGGCAGGCTGTCCCAGTGCCTGACCACCCTTCCCCTGCCCGAGGGGGGAGCAGCTCTGCAGGGGGAGCCCTGGAGGAGAGCAGAGCCCAGCTGTGTGCAGGGAGGGCTGTGCTGTGCCCGCAGGATGGCAGCCCGTGGGTAAGGGAAGTGATTGTTCCCCTTTTCTTGGCACTTGTTAGACCCCAACTGGAGTGTTGTCACCTGGTTTCCAGCACCACACACCCACATACACAAGAAGGATGTTGATAAAGTCGAGGCCACCAGGATGGCCAGGGGTTTCATCACCCTTTCATGTCTTGGAGAAGATGCAGCTGGGCTCTTACGGAGGTGGGTGCTGGGAGGAAAGGACACCACTAGAATACACAGAAGGAGAGGATGTTCTGACTGGAGAGAACAAAATATTCCCCCGGGATGTTGGTGGTGGATCTCTCTGGGGTGAATTTCAAACTTTGGCTGAACAAATCCCTGTACAACATGGTATGAGTTCTGTATTTACCCTGCTGTGTGCAGGGTGTTGGACTGGACCTCCCAAGGCCCATCCATCCCAAATAACCCTGTGCGTTGTCTCCACTGCTGAATTTGGTTTTCCTGTGAGAAAGTTTGTCAAAGCTCACTCCCATCTATTTTTTCATTCCCAATTCCTAACAATTCCTTGAAGTGCTTCCCCAGCTACTGGGGGATCATGTGTGTGACACCTGGAGCACCCCTTGGCTTGGCTCTGCTGGAGGAGCTGGAGCAGCTGCTGGGCTGGGCAAGCCCCATCCCAGCCCTGCCCCAAGCTGCTCAGGGCCGTGTCTGCTCCCATCTTGGGTATCTCCAAGGATGGAGGCTCCTCAACCTCTCAACCTGCGTCTGTGGCCAACCACTCTGGAATAAAAAAACCACTTTCTTATGTTTAAATTATATATATTTTTTTTTTTACCTCAATCTGTGCCTCTCACCATGCCCTGGGGCTGAGGATGTTCTGTCTTCTGTATTTCCCCCATCAGGAATCTGCACACTTGAGTAGGATGTCCCTGAACCTTCTCCAGGCTGGGCGGTTCCAGCTCTCAGCCTCCTATCTGCTGGATGCTCCAAGCCTTTAATCACCTTGGAGGCATCTCTTTCTCTCAGTGGGTGGTGAAAACATCTCCCACTGCTGGCTATGTGCTTGGGGAAACATGATGCTGCAGGGATCAGCTCATCTGGGACTCGTGATTTCTCAGGGCAATCTGCTTTAGCTCTGTAAATTGCCTGCTGAGTTGTAGGGTTTGGTATAATGTGGAGGGGAAATAAATCCCCTCCAACACCTCAGCTTGTGCCATCCCCTCTCCTGTGCATCGTTATCTTCAAAGGGGACATTTTTCTGTTACCTGTCTCTTACAGAATTGACTTTTTAAAGCTTTTTTAAAAAAACAGAGCTTTTTAAAGACAGGTTTACTTGCAGGCTTTAAAAGGAACACACATAAAATCAGAGTTTAAATAGATTTTTTTTTATTATTTCTTGTGATTTTTCTTTATATTAGATTTCTTTTCTCAGTCAAGAGACAGCATTACAATCTAACAACCAAAACCAGGTTACATACACACAGGCACACTACACAACGTACCCCAGGCAGTCGTGTCCTTCCCTCTGTTGACACACAGCAAATGTTTACACAGTGTCCTACGAGGAGGAGACGCCCTTTCCCTACTAACCTCGCTCACACCAACTGAACACAGAACACACGAAAAGGACGGGTTTTGTCAGCTTTGAGTTTCGGACAAGGTTTCAGTCCTACAGCATAGGTGATGTAGAAAAACGTGGGCCTTGTTTTCGCCTCTTCTCCAAGGTTCGGAGTGGCAGCTGACCCCAGGTAAGGCATTCAGCAGAGCCCAGGCACGGAGAGCTGCTTGACGGCCACGCTCTGCCCCGGGCTGGCAGCGGGCACAGGGCGGCTGGGATGGCAACATTCTCCCGTGCATTTTAGGGAAGGCTTAAGGCGACCTTTTCCAACCTTTCTGGAGAGGAAACATCAGCTGTGGAACACACCGGCTGTTCTGGTGCTCATCCTCCCTGCTGCTACTGCTCTTGCTTGCTCTCCAAGCATGGCCCAGCGAGGAACTGGGGCTTAGGCTGAACTTTTCAAAGCTGCCTAAGAGATTTAGCATCCAAAATGCTAAATGCTTTTTAGCTAAAAAAAAAAAAAAAAAAAAAAAAAAAAAAAAAAAAAAAAAAAAA
>NW_020955432.1:596733-598833 GCF_003031625.1 Empidonax traillii
AAAAAAAAAAAAAAAAAAAAAAAAAAAAAAAAAAAAAAAAAAAAAAAAAAAAAAAAAAAAAAAAAAAAAAAAAAAAAAAAAAAAAAAACCACCAAACAAAAACACCTCTGAATGTTTTTTTGGGTAATCGTTCTGTTGGGCTTCTCTGAAAAATCTTCACGGCGACTTTGAAAACAACACAGAAACATGGAAATATCAAAAACTGACTCCCCAGCCACCTCTTGCATAGGACTTGTAACTGCAATTCAGTGATTTATTCAAGTTCTGTAATTGTGTTAAAAAAAGATGACAAACCATGAAAAAGGGTGAAGGCACATGTACAGTCAGTCCAGCATGGGGATGGATAATGTGCAGGGATGAGTTTTACAAGCGGAATAGTTGAGGTTGATACAGACAGACAGAATATTGCAGTGCTCAGTGGCTCTGTACAAGAACAGTTCTGATACAAGAGAATGTGCTGTTCCCTCATCCCTTGACTACCTGAAGCATAAAGCGGAGGATAAGATTTTGGTGAGATTTGGGCACAGCTGCTCCCAGCTTCCCCAACAAGGAAACACAAAGTGAATGTGAAAGAGCGGAGGAACTTTGGCTCCCTGTGCAACCCATTGTTATGTTACACTTAGAACTTCCTGTGCTGTTTTCCCCTCCATTTGCAAGGAATAAAATCTTTCCCACACACAGGTAATAAAATAGGATGAGAGTGGAAGGCAGAAGGATTTTCAGGTTTAGCTGTAACAGAACCAAAGCTTTGCAGCAGCTTTTGTGGTCTGGGACGTGGGGTTGCATACCTGTATCTCTGGGGCTGGGAAAGCAACCCCCTTGCCAGCCCAGGAGCTGTTAGCTCTGAATGACTGCACAGGGGACACACCTGGGGGTCAGTCACTGCTCTGCACAGGAGAATTAAAAGGAGGATCATGTGTAAGAGCCATGTTTGCTATTTAAATGGCGCTGCTCATCCTTGTCATCCTCATCCCTTTAAGGAAAGTTGTGGGTTTAGTTAATGACACAGAGTCTTTTAAGAAACAAAAAGAAAGGCTGGTGGAAGACACGTCGATGAACAGCATGGAAGGGGAGACCTCCTGCCCAAGCCATGTCCGGCTGTCCAGAGCCCACGGCTGCTCAGGGCTCCCACCACGGGGGTCCTGGAGACAAGTGGAGGAGAAGGTGGCATCTCTGACAGGTCTGAGGACACCTCTCACCAAAGGAGGGACTTGTCAGCCAGGCAGAGCCTCTCCCACTGCTGCCTCCAGCTTCTTCCTACAGCCACATTCAGGCGACCTGTGGCAGCCACTCCGAGCATGAGAATGGGATGAGGATGGAGCCTGTGAGGATGATGGGCAACTACTGACTTTGTATGGAGCATATCTGAGAGAAATGGGCAGAGAAGGAAAGCTCCACCCTAAAGAAGACAAGCCCTAAAAGGATCAGCCCCAACTAAGGCCCATTGATGTCCCCAGAAGGTCTGATGGATGGGTCTGACCATGGCAGTTCTCTGGGATGGAGAGGTTGCCAGTGCCGTGGGTGTCTGTCCTCAGATTCCAGTCCCCGTGAGCAGCTGTGCTGAGGAGGTCACCAGACACAGTCCTGTGGTGGAGAAGGCCTTGGGGGGAAGCTCTGAGAACTTGGGGACGATTCTGTGGTGCTGGCACATCCACCAGCATTTCTAAGTGCAGACAGCAAAGGAGCAACAAACTCCGAGTCGCTTGTGGGAATGGTGGTTGCTGATGATCTCTGGTGCCTCGAGAGTCCCACAGCACCAGCTGGACACAGATGACCCCTCATTTTTACCTGGACACTCAGGAAAGACTCGGGGACCGTCACCACCGATCCCCAAGTCAGCAGGGCTTGGTGCTGCCTTTTGGCAGATGCTGAGAACCATTTTGCTTGACTTGAGATGACCTATTGCTTCTTACTGCCCATTTCCTAATTATTAGAAATTTAATCTCTGGGGAATCACTTGTTTTTCAATAAATTCACATGACATTTAGTTTCCACTTGATGCAGGGCACTGGAATTTATACTGGTCCTCCATAGGAGTGACTGCAAAGCTGTGGAAGTCGAGCCTATAAACTCACTGTACTTTTTTTTTCTTTTTTTTTC